>NC_134694.1:73683592-73944727 GCF_050947455.1 Rhinoderma darwinii | reverse complement strand
TGCATGGGACCTTATATGTTTGTAATTGTCTGATTTCAAAATTTCTAATATATCCCATTGAGTAAAACCATTTTGTGAGTAATGTTACCTATAATCTTTGTGCCCCAGCTGGGAAAAAAAAATCTTGACTATTGATTGTATATCAAATAATACTAAAATGATAAATGTATTTGGCGGTAATAAGTAGTTAATAATATAGGTCAAACTTTGGATGGGAAAAGGTGACTGGTTCACTGAAGTCAATGGCATCTAGAGCATATTCATAGTTCATTAGGAAAATGGGGAAAAAAAGAGAAAAAAGTTCCTAGTGAACAATGTCTCCCCACCTTACGAGTCAACTTCCGCCCGCGCTGTCTCTGTAACTAATAAAAATGGGTGTCGTAGTGGGTTTGGTGTTTGTCTTTGTTGCTTCTCATCATTTTTTTTCTTTTTTTTTTCTTCAAAGGACAAATCTGTTATTACATTTCAGTTCTGTAATATTTGTTTGGAACACAACATTTTTTTTTAAAATAAAAATTGAAAATAAGAATTGCTTTACCATAGCTTACAGTATGTATATACCCAATCAGCATGTAGCTGATAATCTGTCCAGAAAGGATCCCCTTCCATATAATCACTGTGCTCAGTATGAGCGATCTATGCAAAATGCACAGACCGCCTTAAAGAGTTTTTCCCACACAACTTATCACAGGATAGCTGCTAAGTGTTTGATCGCTGGAGGTCCAGAAGCCCCCTGACTGAACGGAGTGGTGTTGCGCTGCCACTTTATTCATTTTCTAAGAGACTGCCAAAGATAGTCGAGTTCTGTACTTGGCTATCTCCAGCAGTCCATAGAGAATGGATGGAGCAGCAGTGCACTTTCACGACAGCCACTCCGTTCATTCAGGATACTTGGGACCCCCGTTCTCTTGATCGGGGGGCTTCCAGCAGTGGGACACCCAGCGATCAAACACTTCAGCTATGCTGTGGACAGGTGAAAAGCTGCTGTGGTGGAATAATCCCAGTGATGCGGCACTGTTATTCCGGCGACAGTCCCAGCGGCTGTATACATGCACGTAGCATGTGATCGGTGAAGTCCCCCCCCCCTGTAGGTGACGCCGCGCAGAGTCCCCCCCCCCCCCCTGTAGTGACGCCGCGCAGAGTCCCCCCCCCCCCTGTAGGTGACGCCGCGCAGAGTCCCCCCCCCCCCTGTAGGTGACGCCGCGCAGAGTCCCCCCCCCCCCTGTAGGTGACGCCGCGCAGAGTCCCCCCCCCCCCTGTAGGTGACGCCGCGCAGAGTCCCCCCCCCCCCTGTAGGTGACGCCGCGCAGAGTCCCCCCCCCCCTGTAGGTGACGCCGCGCAGAGTCCCCCCCCCCCCCCTGTAGGTGACGCCGCGCAGAGTCCCCCCCCCCCCTGTAGGTGACGCCGCCCCCCGAGACGCGCAGAGTCCCCCCCCCCCTGTAGGTGACGCCGCGCAGAGTCCCCCCCCCCCCCTGTAGGTGACGCCGCGCAGAGTCCCCCCCCCCCCCCTGTAGGTGACGCCGCGCAGAGTCCCCCCCCCCCCCCCTGTAGGTGACGCCGCGCAGAGTCCCCCCCCCCCCCTGTAGGTGACGCCGCGCAGAGTCCCCCCCCCCCCTGTAGGTGACGCCGCGCGGAGTCCCCCCCCCCCCCCCTGTAGGTGACGCCGCGCGGAGTCCCCCCCCCCCCCCTGTAGGTGACGCCGCGCGGAGTCCCCCCCCCCCCGTAGGTGACGCCGCGCGGAGTCCCCCCCCCCCCCCCCCCCCGTAGGTGACGCCGCGCGGAGTCCCCCCCCCCCGTAGGTGACGCCGCGCGGAGTCCCCCCCCCCCCCCCTGTAGGTGACGCCGCGCGGAGTCCCCCCCCCCCCCTGTAGGTGACGCGCGCGGAGTCCCCCCCCCCCCCTGTAGGTGACGCCGCGCGGAGTCCCCCCCCCCCTGTAGGTGACGCCGCGCGGAGTCCCCCCCCCCCCTGTAGGTGACGCCGCGCGGAGTCCCCCCCCCCCCCTGTAGGTGACGCCGCGCGGAGTCCCCCCCCCCCCCCTGTAGGTGACGCCGCGCGGAGTCCCCCCCCCCCCCCTGTAGGTGACGCCGCGCGGAGTCCCCCCCCCCCCCCCCTGTAGGTGACGCCGCGCGGAGTCCCCCCCCCCCCCCCCTGTAGGTGACGCCGCGCGGAGTCTCCCCCCCCCCCCCCCCCTGTAGGTGACGCCGCGCGGAGTCCCCCCCCCCCCCCCTGTAGGTGACGCCGCGCGGAGTCCCCCCCCCCCCCCTGTAGGTGACGCCGCGCGGAGTCCCCCCCCCCCCCTGTAGGTGACGCCGCGCGGAGTCCCCCCCCCCCCCCCTGTAGGTGACGCCGCGCGGAGTCCCCCCCCCCCCTGTAGGTGACGCCGCGCGGAGTCCCCCCCCCCCCCCTGTAGGTGACGCCGCGCGGAGTCCCCCCCCCCCCCTGTAGGTGACGCCGCGCGGAGTCCCCCCCCCCCCCTGTAGGTGACGCCGCGCGGAGTCCCCGTCCCCCCCCTGTAGGTGACGCCGCGCGGAGTCCCCGTCCCCCCCCTGTAGGTGACGCCGCGCGGAGTCCCCGTCCCCCCCCTGTAGGTGACGCCGCGCGGAGTCCCCGTCCCCCCCCTGTAGGTGACGCCGCGCGGAGTCCCCGTCCCCCCCCTGTAGGTGACGCCGCGCGGAGTCCCCGTCCCCCCCCTGTAGGTGACGCCGCGCGGAGTCCCCGTCCCCCCCCTGTAGGTGACGCCGCGCGGAGTCCCCGTCCCCCCCCTGTAGGTGACGCCGCGCGGAGTCCCCGTCCCCCCCCTGTAGGTGACGCCGCGCGGAGTCCCCGTCCCCCCCCTGTAGGTGACGCCGCGCGGAGTCCCCGTCCCCCCCCTGTAGGTGACGCCGCGCGGAGTCCCCGTCCCCCCCCTGTAGGTGACGCCGCGCGGAGTCCCCGTCCCCCCCCCTGTAGGTGACGCCGCGCGGAGTCCCCGTCCCCCCCTGTAGGTGACGCCGCGCGGAGTCCCCGTCCCCCCCCTGTAGGTGACGCCGCGCGGAGTCCCCGTCCCCCCCCTGTAGGTGACGCCGCGCGGAGTCCCCGTCCCCCCCCTGTAGGTGACGCCGCGCGGAGTCCCCGTCCCCCCCCTGTAGGTGACGCCGCGCGGAGTCCCCGTCCCCCCCCTGTAGGTGACGCCGCGCGGAGTCCCCGTCCCCCCCCTGTAGGTGACGCCGCGCGGAGTCCCCGTCCCCCCCCTGTAGGTGACGCCGCGCGGAGTCCCCGTCCCCCCCCTGTAGGTGACGCCGCGCGGAGTCCCCGTCCCCCCCCTGTAGGTGACGCCGCGCGGAGTCCCCGTCCCCCCCCTGTAGGTGACGCCGCGCGGAGTCCCCGTCCCCCCCTGTAGGTGACGCCGCGCGGAGTCCCCGTCCCCCCCTGTAGGTGACGCCGCGCGGAGTCCCCGTCCCCCCCCTGTAGGTGACGCCGCGCGGAGTCCCCGTCCCCCCCTGTAGGTGACGCCGCGCGGAGTCCCCGTCCCCCCCCTGTAGGTGACGCCGCGCGGAGTCCCCGTCCCCCCCCTGTAGGTGACGCCGCGCGGAGTCCCCGTCCCCCCCCTGTAGGTGACGCCGCGCGGAGTCCCCGTCCCCCCCCTGTAGGTGACGCCGCGCGGAGTCCCCGTCCCCCCCCCTGTAGGTGACGCCGCGCGGAGTCCCCGTCCCCCCCCTGTAGGTGACGCCGCGCGGAGTCCCCGTCCCCCCCCTGTAGGTGACGCCGCGCGGAGTCCCCGTCCCCCCCCTGTAGGTGACGCCGCGCGGAGTCCCCGTCCCCCCCCTGTAGGTGACGCCGCGCGGAGTCCCCGTCCCCCCCCTGTAGGTGACGCCGCGCGGAGTCCCCGTCCCCCCCCTGTAGGTGACGCCGCGCGGAGTCCCCGTCCCCCCCTGTAGGTGACGCCGCGCGGAGTCCCCGTCCCCCCCCTGTAGGTGACGCCGCGCGGAGTCCCCGTCCCCCCCCTGTAGGTGACGCCGCGCGGAGTCCCCGTCCCCCCCTGTAGGTGACGCCGCGCGGAGTCCCCGTCCCCCCCCTGTAGGTGACGCCGCGCGGAGTCCCCGTCCCCCCCCTGTAGGTGACGCCGCGCGGAGTCCCCGTCCCCCCCTGTAGGTGACGCCGCGCGGAGTCCCCGTCCCCCCCCTGTAGGTGACGCCGCGCGGAGTCCCCGTCCCCCCCCTGTAGGTGACGCCGCGCGGAGTCCCGTCCCCCCCCTGTAGGTGACGCCGCGCGGAGTCCCCGTCCCCCCCCTGTAGGTGACGCCGCGCGGAGTCCCCGTCCCCCCCCTGTAGGTGACGCCGCGCGGAGTCCCCGTCCCCCCCCTGTAGGTGACGCCGCGCGGAGTCCCCGTCCCCCCCCTGTAGGTGACGCCGCGCGGAGTCCCCGTCCCCCCCCTGTAGGTGACGCCGCGCGGAGTCCCCGTCCCCCCCCTGTAGGTGACGCCGCGCGGAGTCCCCGTCCCCCCCTGTAGGTGACGCCGCGCGGAGTCCCCGTCCCCCCCTGTAGGTGACGCCGCGCGGAGTCCCCGTCCCCCCCCTGTAGGTGACGCCGCGCGGAGTCCCCGTCCCCCCCTGTAGGTGACGCCGCGCGGAGTCCCCGTCCCCCCCCTGTAGGTGACGCCGCGCGGAGTCCCCGTCCCCCCCCTGTAGGTGACGCCGCGCGGAGTCCCCGTCCCCCCCCTGTAGGTGACGCCGCGCGGAGTCCCCGTCCCCCCCCTGTAGGTGACGCCGCGCGGAGTCCCCGTCCCCCCCCTGTAGGTGACGCCGCGCGGAGTCCCCGTCCCCCCCCTGTAGGTGACGCCGCGCGGAGTCCCGTCCCCCCCCTGTAGGTGACGCCGCGCGGAGTCCCGTCCCCCCCCTGTAGGTGACGCCGCGCGGAGTCGTCCCCCCCCTGTAGGTGACGCCGCGCGGAGTCGTCCCCCCCCTGTAGGTGACGCCGCGCGGAGTCGTCCCCCCCTGTAGGTGACGCCGCGCGGAGTCGTCCCCCCCCTGTAGGTGACGCCGCGCGGAGTCGTCCCCCCCCTGTAGGTGACGCCGCGCGGAGTCGTCCCCCCCCTGTAGGTGACGCCGCGCGGAGTCGTCCCCCCCCTGTAGGTGACGCCGCGCGGAGTCGTCCCCCCCTGTAGGTGACGCCGCGCGGAGTCGTCCCCCCCCTGTAGGTGACGCCGCGCGGAGTCGTGCCCCCCCTGTAGGTGACGCCGCGCGGAGTCGTGCCCCCCTGTAGGTGACGCCGCGCGGAGTCGTCCCCCCCCTGTAGGTGACGCCGCGCGGAGTCGTCCCCCCCCTGTAGGTGACGCCGCGCGGAGTCGTCCCCCCCTGTAGGTGACGCCGCGCGGAGTCGTCCCCCCCCTGTAGGTGACGCCGCGCGGAGTCGTCCCCCCCCTGTAGGTGACGCCGCGCGGAGTCGTCCCCCCCCTGTAGGTGACGCCGCGCGGAGTCGTCCCCCCCCCTGTAGGTGACGCCGCGCGGAGTCGTCCCCCCCCTGTAGGTGACGCCGCGCGGAGTCGTCCCCCCCCCTGTAGGTGACGCCGCGCGGAGTCGTCCCCCCCCCTGTAGGTGACGCCGCGCGGAGTCGACCCCCCCCTGTAGGTGACGCCGCGCGGAGTCGTCCCCCCCCCTGTAGGTGACGCCGCGCGGAGTCGTCCCCCCCCTGTAGGTGACGCCGCGCGGAGTCGTCCCCCCCCTGTAGGTGACGCCGCGCGGAGTCGTCCCCCCCCTGTAGGTGACGCCGCGCGGAGTCGTCCCCCCCCTGTAGGTGACGCCGCGCGGAGTCGTCCCCCCCCTGTAGGTGACGCCGCGCGGAGTCGTCCCCCCCCTGTAGGTGACGCCGCGCGGAGTCGTCCCCCCCCTGTAGGTGACGCCGCGCGGAGTCGTCCCCCCCCTGTAGGTGACGCCGCGCGGAGTCGTCCCCCCCCTGTAGGTGACGCCGCGCGGAGTCGTCCCCCCCCTGTAGGTGACGCCGCGCGGAGTCCCCCCCCCCTGTAGGTGACGCCGCGCGGAGTCCCCCCCCCCCTGTAGGTGACGCCGCGCGGAGTCCCCCCCCCCCTGTAGGTGACGCCGCGCGGAGTCCCCCCCCCCCTGTAGGTGACGCCGCGCGGAGTCCCCCCCCCCTGTAGGTGACGCCGCGCGGAGTCCCCCCCCCCCTGTAGGTGACGCCGCGCGGAGTCCCCCCCCCCTGTAGGTGACGCCGCGCGGAGTCCCCCCCCCCTGTAGGTGACGCCGCGCGGAGTCCCCCCCCCCTGTAGGTGACGCCGCGCGGAGTCCCCCCCCCCGTAGGTGACGCCGCGCGGAGTCCCCCCCCCCCTGTAGGTGACGCCGCGCGGAGTCCCCCCCCCCTGTAGGTGACGCCGCGCGGAGTCCCCCCCCCCCCTGTAGGTGACGCCGCGCGGAGTCCCCCCCCCCCCTGTAGGTGACGCCGCGCGGAGTCCCCCCCCCCCCTGTAGGTGACGCCGCGCGGAGTCCCCCCCCCCCCCTGTAGGTGACGCCGCGCGGAGTCCCCCCCCCCCCTGTAGGTGACGCCGCGCGGAGTCCCCCCCCCCCTGTAGGTGACGCCGCGCGGAGTCCCCCCCCCCCCTGTAGGTGACGCCGCGCGGAGTCCCCCCCCCCCCTGTAGGTGACGCCGCGCGGAGTCCCCCCCCCCCCTGTAGGTGACGCCGCGCGGAGTCCCCCCCCCCCCCCTGTAGGTGACGCCGCGCGGAGTCCCCCCCCCCCTGTAGGTGACGCCGCGCGGAGTCCCCCCCCCCCTGTAGGTGACGCCGCGCGGAGTCCCCCCCCCCCTGTAGGTGACGCCGCGCGGAGTCCCCCCCCCCCTGTAGGTGACGCCGCGCGGAGTCCCCCCCCCCTGTAGGTGACGCCGCGCGGAGTCCCCCCCCCCTGTAGGTGACGCCGCGCGGAGTCCCCCCCCCCCTGTAGGTGACGCCGCGCGGAGTCCCCCCCCCCCTGTAGGTGACGCCGCGCGGAGTCCCCCCCCCCCTGTAGGTGACGCCGCGCGGAGTCCCCCCCCCCCTGTAGGTGACGCCGCGCGGAGTCCCCCCCCCCCTGTAGGTGACGCCGCGCGGAGTCCCCCCCCCCCTGTAGGTGACGCCGCGCGGAGTCCCCCCCCCCTGTAGGTGACGCCGCGCGGAGTCCCCCCCCCCCTGTAGGTGACGCCGCGCGGAGTCCGTCCCCCCCTGTAGGTGACGCCGCGCGGAGTCCGTCCCCCCCCCCCCCTGTAGGTGACGCCGCGCGGAGTCCGTCCCCCCCCCCCCCTGTAGGTGACGCCGCGCGGAGTCCGTCCCCCCCCCCCCTGTAGGTGACGCCGCGCGGAGTCCGTCCCCCCCCCCCCTGTAGGTGACGCCGCGCGGAGTCCGTCCCCCCCCCCCCCTGTAGGCGACGCCGCGCGGAGTCCGTCCCCCCCCTGTAGGCGACGCCGCGCGGAGTCCGTCCCCCCCCTCTGTAGGCGACGCCGTTCTTGGGATTGGCAGGGGTCACAGTTGGACCCCTGCGATCAGTTATTTATTTACTGTCCTATGGGTAGGTGATAAATATTAATTATGGGAAAACCCCATTAACCCCTTCAGGACACAGCCTGTTTTGCCATTTATGTGGTAATACCTTTGGAATGCTTTTACCTATCCAAACGATTCTGAGATTGTTTTCTCGTGACATATTGTACTTAATGTTAGTGAAAAAAAAATTGACGATAAATTCAATATTTATTTGTGAAAAACCAAAATTTTGAGAATTTGCGCTTTTCTAAATTTAAAGAGGCTCTGTCACCAGATTTTGCAACCCCTATCTGCTATTGCAGCAGATCGGCGCTGCAATGTAGATTACAGTAACGTTTTTATTTTTAAAAAACGAGCATTTTTGGCCAAGTTATGACCATTTTCGTATTTATGCAAATGAGGCTTGCAAAAGTACAACTGGGCGTGTTGAAAAGTAAAAGTACAACTGGGCGTGTATTATGTGCGTACATCGGGGCGTGTTTACTACTTTTACTAGCTGGGCGTTGTGTATAGAAGTGTCATCCACTTCTCTTCACAACGCCCAGCTTCTGGCAGTGCAGCACTGTGACGTCACTCACAGGTCCTGCATCGTGTCGGCACCAGAGGCTACAGATGATTCTGCAGCAGCATCGGCGTTTGCAGGTAAGTCGATGTAGCTACTTACCTGCAAACGCTGATGCTGCTGCAGAATCAAGTGTAGCCTCTGGTGCCGACACGATGCAGGACCTGTGAGTGACGTCACAGTGCTGCACTGCCAGAAGCTGGGCGTTGTGAAGAGAAGTGGATGACACTTCTATACACAACGCCCAGCTAGTAAAAGTAGTAAACACGCCCCGATGTACACACATAATACACGCCCAGTTGTACTTTTGCAAGCCTCATTTGCATAAATACGAAAATGGTCATAACTTGGCCAAAAATGCTCGTTTTTTAAAAATAAAAACGTTACTGTAATCTACATTGCAGCGCCTATCTGCTGCAATAGCAGATAGGGGCTGCAAAATCTGGTGACAGAGCCTCTTTAAATGTTTCTGCTTGTAAAACAGATAGTAACTATTTTGTGTGGTATTACTATTTCACATATCCCATATGTCTAGTTTATGTTGGCATTGTTTTTTTTTTTCTAGGACGTTACGAAGCTTAGAACTTTAGCAGCAATTTCTCACATTTTCAAGAACACTTCAAAGGCAATTTTTCAGGGACCAGTTCAGTTGTGAAGTGGCTTTGAGGGGCCCATACAATACAAACCCCCATTTTAAAAACTGCTCCCCTGAAAGTTTTCAAAACTGTATTAAGAAAGATTCTTAACTCTTTAGGCGTTTCATAAGAATTAAGGCAAAGTAGGGGTGAAATTTACAAATTTCATTTTTTATTTTTTTTGATATTTATTTATTTATTGCCCAGATTCTGCAGTTTGTAGAAATATCCCACATGTGGCCCTAGTCTGCTTATGGACTGAATCACAGGCCTCAGAAGCAAAGGAGCACCTAGAGGATTTTGGGGCCTAAACAGTGGAAACACTCTCAAAAAGACACCATTTGGCAAACTACACCCCTCAAGGAATTTTATCAAGGGGTATAGTGAGAATTTTGACCCCCCCCCCCCACTTTTTTTTTTTTATGCTGAATTTAGTAGAATGAGGCCGGGAAAATGAAAATCTAGTTATTTTTTTTTCAATAAAACGTAGAAATTTTCAATTTTTACAAGGCATAAAGGACAAAAAACACCAACGTTTGAAAAGCAATTTCTCCCGATCATGGCAATACCCCATATGTGTTAAACTGCTGTTTGGACACACGGCAGAGCTCAGAAGGGAAAGAGCGCCATTTGGCTTTTGGAGCTCAAGTTTTGCTGCAACAGTTTTCGGGTGCCATGTCACATTTGCAAAGTCCCTGTGGGACTAAAACAGTGGAAAACCCCATTTGGTAAACTACACCCCTCAAGGAATTTATCGATGGGTATAGTAAGCATTTTGACTCCCCAGATTTTTTTGCTGACTTTAGTGGAATTAGACTGTGAAAATGAATATTCTACGTTTATTTTATTTTTTTCTAATAATTCGTTTTAGCCCAGATTTTTTTTTCCATTTTCACAATAAATAAAAGAGAAAAAGCACCCTCTTCTGGGCACTTGAATACCCCATATGTGGCAATAAACTGCTGTTTGGACCCACGGCAGGGCTTAAAATGGATGGAGCACCATTTGGCTATTAGAGCTCAAATTTTTCTGGAATGCTTTGCTGCGCCATGTCACATTTAGAAAGTTCCTGTGGGACCAAACCAGTGGAAGTCTCCAAAAGTGACCCCATTTGGGAAACTACACCCCTGAAGGAATTTTAATTTAGGGGTATATGGAGCATTTTGACCCCACAGGTTTTTTGACGAATTTAGTGCAATTAGGCCATGAAATTGAACAGCTAAATTTTTTCCAATAAAACGTGGACATTTTTAATTTTTACAAGGAATGAAGGAGAAAAAGCACCCCATCATTTGAAAAGCAATTTCTCCCGATTACAGCAATACCCCATAAATGGTCATAAACTGCTGTTTGGACACACTGCAGGGCTCAAAAGGGAAGGAGCACCATCAGGGGCGTAGCTAAAGGCTCATGAGCCCCGATGCAAAGGTTCCTCTTGAGCCCCCCCCCCCAAGCTTCTCATGGCCGATGGCCCGCAGTTTTAAGCTGTATCGCTGGGTCTCCTAAGTGATCCAACAATGCAGCACTAGCAGCCGGGGCGTCACTAAGGACTTAAAACATCAGGGGGAATAGCCCCACTACATATGTGCCCCCCCAAAAAATAATGTGTGTATGATTATGTGCATATATATATATATATATATATATATATATATGATTATGTGCATATATAACATCGTGCTGTCCAATTATTTATTTTAAAAAAAGACGTGGGGGTCCCGTCCCCCCTCGCCATTTTTCAGAACCAGCCAGATACAACACAGCAGCAGCGGGCTAGCATTACCAGGGTAGGAAGGGCCACTGTTTTTTGGCCTTTCCCAGCCTAATAATACCAGCCTGCGGTCCCCCCAGTGCCCGACCATCACTACCGATGGTGGGGTACTGGATCGTATCCGGCTCTTCCTGGCACCCCTGGTGGCGGTGGGTACCAGGGTAATTATGGGGGTTAGTGTTAGCCTTTTCACTGGCTAACACTAAGCCCCGCCTTAGTAATGGACACTGTCAAACTGTCAGCGGCTATTAGAAAGTTGGCAGTGATAAAGTAAAAAAAAAAAAATACAAAGACATAGAAAAAATAGATTTATTGAAACAAAACACTGCCACACAACCCTCATTAATCATTTTATTGAGAATAAAAAAGCCGTCATTGAAGTAGTCCTCAAATCCGACGTAGTCTAACGACCGAACCTGTAAAAAAAACACAAAAAAAAATTAGTAAGGGCCTGTTCACATCACCGCTGCCCTTCCGTTGATGGGTTCCGTCGGGTTAACCCCTCAACAGAAAGGAAACTGAAACCTCCGCTTCAGTTTCCCTCACCATTGTTCTCAATGGTGACGGAAACGTTGCTAAAGATTTCCGTTTGTCACCGTTGTGGCAGGGTTCCGTTGTTTTGCATTATCGACTGCGCTATTGATTCCGCCAAAACAACGGAATCCGTTCACAACGGTGACAAACGGAAACAATTAGCAAAGTTTCCATCACCATTGAGATCAATGGTGATGCAAACGGAAGCTAAGGTTTCCGTTTGCCTTTACGTTGAGGGGTTAACCAGACGGAACCCCTCAACGGAAGGGCAGCGGTGATGTGAACAGGGCCCATGTGCATGTGTGATACTGTTTGTTGGACCCTGTATCTAAGCCTAATGTTGGCTTAGATACAGGGTGCAGCCGACAGTATTCTTATGCAGTATAAGCTGGGGCCCTGTATCTAAGCCTAACACATGGTAGGCTTTAAAGGCTGTCCAGTCCTTAAACATTGATGGCCTATCTTCAGTATAGGCCATCAATAGCTGATGGGTTGGGGTCAGACACCCGGGACCCCCGCCAATTAGCTGTTTTGAAGGGGTTGCAGGCGCTCGTACGAGTGCTGCTTCCCCTTCATTTCCCTCACTTGCTCACACTGTGAATCACTGACACGGCCGTGTCGGCGATTCAGTGTGAGAAAGTGACTGGAATGAAGGGGAAGTAGCACTCGTATGAGCGGCTGCAACCCCTTCAAAACAGCTGATTGGCGGGGGTCCCGGGTGTCTGACCCCAACCCATCAGCAAGACACTAAAATGAAACTTACCTCCTCTTTGGCCGCAGGTCCTTACTCCATGAAGTGTCGGGATGCTGTGCGCAGCGCATAGCATCGTGACGTTATGCGCTGCGCACAGCGCTCTGACGTCAGAACCTCTGATGCACTCCAGGAAGAAGAGGGTAAGTACGGTCAGTTACTATAGTAACAGGGGCCCGTGTAGTTTATTACATAGGCCCCAGTTACTATAGTAACTTTTCATTGATGTGGTGCGGGGGGCTGCGAGCCCCCCTGGCTTCTGGGCCCAGTCGCAATTGCGACCGCTGCGACCCCTATAGCTACGGCACTGAGCACCATTTGGAACTCCAATTTAGCGGCAATGGTTTTCTGGTGCCATGTCACATTTCTAAAGCCCCTGTAGGGCCAAAACAATAGGAACCCCACAAAAGTGACCCCTTTGGGAAACGACATACTTTAAGGAATCTATCTAGTGGTATAGTGAATTTATTGGAATTAGGCCGTAAAATTAATAATTCCCACTGAAGTTTTTTTTTTTTTTCATTTTCACATGTGAAAGAAGAAAAAGCCCCCCAAAATTTGTAACGCAATTTCTCCTGAGTATGGCAATACCCCACATGTGGTCATAACCTGTCAACCACTTCAATGTGGTGGACGCCATGGACCGCTGCATTAAAGGGTTAAATGGCAGCGATCGACGGTAACTGCGATTGCTGCCATTGCAGCGGGATATCAGCTGACACCCGCTGAAGATGAAGCGAGCACAGCTCCTGTGCCCGCGTCGTCTACATGACTGATCTGGTACGTCGGATTGCGGTAAGTTACTTGCAATGCCGAAGTACCAGACCTGTCATTTTGTGGAAAGAGGTTAATGCCTTACTTTACATATCTCTTCTGTTTAGGTTCCATTCCTGGTTTTGGCTTTAAAAATACATGCAAAATCTACATCAAAACTGAACTGCGATAACATGGACTAAGCTCGGGTTCTGCAACGGAATTGTGTGCGGAAATTCAGCAGCATTTAGAATAGCCGCAAAGAGAATGAGATTTAGAAAATATTAAATATTCTGCAATGCATAAAATGGAGAAATCTGTTGCAGAATATTTTTCCCATACAAGACAAATATGCCACGAGTGACTGCACCCTAAGGCCTTGTTCACACAGTGCAGATTTGCTGCAGATTTTGAATGTTTTTTTTTATGTCAAAACCAGTAACAGAACCTAAACAGAAGGGTTTAAGAAAGTAAGAGCAAGAAAGGCCTTATGAGGCTGCTCTCCTGGATCCAATTCTGTGTTTGGCATAAAAAATGCATGCAAAACCTGCAGCAAATATGCACTTAATGAACAAGGCCTAAGCCTTCCTTCATACATTTTTTTTTTTTCGCATTTTAAACTTGTGTTTTTTGCTTTAGTGTAATTTTGCACAAGTGTTTTTCCTGTTTTTTTTTTTTTTTTTTTTTTTTTTTTTAAAGTCCTATAGAGAAACCACTGGAAGAAAAACGCCACAAAAACACCATACTTACGGCAAGCTGTTTTAAAAAAAAAAAAAAAAAAACACCACTGACCCCAAAAATTCTACAAAAATGCGATAAAATAAAAATATGACAGCTGAAAATGTGATAACATAATGAAAAATGCCCAAACTTTCCTTTTTAAATCCGCTTTCATTCCAGCAACACATGACCACTCCAGCCAATCAATAGCCACATTCTGTACAGACTGACATGACTGCTGTGGCTAGTAATTGTCTGAAACAGTCATGTTCCGATAGGGTGCGCTATAAAGCTATTGCTTTAGCAAGGTAATCACAAATTGGCGGGGGACCACTGGATTTAAAATGAGTATGGACTTTTTACTTATGATAAAGGAACCCCTTTAAAGGAGTTATCCTTAGGATAGGCCATCAATATATGTGTTGTGGGGATCCGACTCCCCACACCAACGCTAATCAGCTGCCACGCTCGCTGTGTATAACAGCCGTGCTACTGCCGCTGATCTTATGCGGGAACTAGCACCCGCATAGGACTGATATATCCGTCGTTAAAGAGGCTCTGTCACCAGATTTTCAAACCCCTATCTCCTATTGCAGCAGATCGGCGCTGCAATGTAGATAACAGTAACGTTTTTGTTTTTTTCAAAAACGAGCATTTTTGGCCAAGTTATGACCATTTTTAAATTTATGCAAATGATCCTTTATGTCCAACTGGGCGTGTATTGTGTGTGTACATCTGGGCGTGTTTACTTGTTTTACTAGCTGGGTGTTGTGAATAGAAGTGTATGATGCTGACGAATCAGCATCATCCACTTCTCTTCGTTACCACCCAGCTTCTGGCAGTTCAGACACACAGCGTGTCCTCGCTCATCCAACGCGATTAAGTTCCTGTGGGAGGAAGTGAGTGACGTCACAGCGTGATCTCGCGAGGACACGCTGTGTGTCTGTGCACTGCCAGAAGCTGGGTGGTAACGAAGAGAAGTGGATGATGCTGATTCGTCAGCATCATACACTTCTATTCACGCCCAGTAGGACATAACTTTAAACACGCCACGTTGTACATAAGAAAGGCTCATTTGCATAAATATAAAAATGGTCATAACTTGGCCAAAAATGCTCGTTTTTGAAAAAAACAAACGTTAATGTTATCTACATTGCAGCGCCGATCTGCTGCAATAGGAGATAGGGGTTTGAAAATCTGGTGACAGAGCCTCTTTAAGGTAGCAGCACTGTGTAATATACTGTAAGTTGCCAGTGTGCCAGCAGACTGTATCCCAGACCTGCTTTCAAAGAAAAAAGTGTGTGTGTCAAAGTCTACACACCCCTGTTAAAATGCCAGGTTTTTGTCATGTCAAAAAATCAGTACAAGATGAATCGTTTGAGAACTTTTTCCTCCTTTAATGTGACCCATAATCTGTTCTGTACAATTCCATTGAAAAACAAACAAATCACTTAGAGGGGAAAAATAACAAATATACAGTAATGTCGTTGCATGAGTGAACACTCTCTTATAATTGGGGATGTGGTTGTGTTCAGAATTAGCCAATCACATTTAAACTTATGTTAAATAGTAGTCAGTACACGGCTGCCATTATTTCAAGTGATTCTGAGTAACCCCATATAAAGTTCAACTGTTCTATTAGGATTTTCCTGACATTTTCTTTTGTTGCATGTGACAGCAAAAGCCATGGTCTGTACAACACACCAAAGGGATCTGATTGTTGAAAGGCATCAGTCAGGAGAAGGGCACCAAAGCGTTTCCAAGGCATTAGATATACCATGGAACACAGTGAAGACTGTCATCAAGAAGTGGATTACATTTGGCACAACAGTGATATTACCAAGAACTGGACGTCCCTCAAAACTTGATGAAAAAACAAGACAAAAATGGGTCTGGGAGGCTACCCAGAGGCCTACAGCAACAGTAAAGGAGCTGCAGGACTTTCTGGCAGGTACTGGTTGTGTAGTGCATGTGACAACAATCTCCCGTATTCTTCATATGTCTGGGCTGTGGGGTAGGGTGGCAAGACAAAAGCCTTTTCTAAAAAAGAAAAACATCCAAGCCCGGCTATGTTCTGCAAAGACCTACATAAAGTCTGGCAAAAGCATGTGGGAAAACGTGTTCTGGTCTGACACCAAGGTTGTACTTTTTGGCCATAATTCCAAAAGGTATGTTTGGCGCAAAGCCAACACTGCACATCACCAAAAGAACACCATTCCCACAGTGAAGCATGGTGGAGGCAGCATTATGCTTTGTGGCTATTTTTCTGCAGCTGGAAATGGGGCTTTAGTCAAGATGGAGGGAATTATGAACAGTTCCATATATCAGGCAATATTGGCACAAAACCTGCAGGCCTGTGCTAAAAAGCTGAAAAGGAATTTCACACTTCTGCAAGACAACGACCCAAAGCATACCTCCAAATCAACAAAAGAATGGCTTCACCAGAAGATCCAAGTTTTGGAATGGCCCAGCCAGAGCCCAGACCTGAATCCCATTGAAAATCTGTGGGGTGACCTGAAGAGGGCTATACACAGGAGATGCTCTCACAATCTTCTACTTATACCCAAAAAGACTGAATGCTGTCATAAAGTCAAAGGGTAATTCAACAAAGTATTAGTTTAAGGCCTGATTTACACGATCGTGTGCGTTTTGCGCTCGCAAAAAACGCTGCGTTTTGCGTGCGCAAAAGGCATTTGACAGCTCCGTGTGTCATCCGTGTATGATGCGCGGCTGCGTGATTTTCGCGCAGCCGCCATCATAGAGACTTAACTCTTAACTCTAAGTTTAACTCTTTCAGCACTGTGGACGGTGACTGTCTCCTGCCGTCGCGTACCCGAACATTTTTTGCCGGGTTCGGTCAAAACGAGTTCGGCCGAACCCGGTGAAGTTCGGTGCGCTCATCTCTAATTTGACACTCCGTTTGGATGTTTGTAAACAGAAAAGCACGTGGTGCTTTTCTGTTTACATTCATCCTTTTGACAGCTCTTGCGCGAATCACGCAGTTCGCACGGAAGTGCTTCCTTGCGGCATGCGTGGTTTTCACGCACCCATTGACTTCAATGGGTGCGTGATGCGCGAAAAATGCACGATTATAGAACATGTCGGGAGTTTTACGCAACGCACTCGCGCTGCGCAAAATTCACGCATCGTCTACACTGCCCCATAGACTAATATAGGTGCGTACGACACGCGTGAAAAGCACGCGCATCGCACGCGCGTATATTACGCTCGTGTAAATGAGGCCTAAAGGTGTGCATATTTATGCAACCACACCTTTTTGTTCTTTATTTTTTTTTTTCCACCCTAAAAGATTTTAGGTTTTTTCAATACAATTGTACAGATTATGCGTGACATTAAAGGTGGAAAAAGTTCTAAAATGATTCATCTTGTACTGTTTTTGTAACATGACAAAAACCTGGCATATTAACAGGGGTGTGTAGACTTTTTATATCCACTGTATACATACATATACAGTGTATGTAATAAAGTGTTTAATTATAAACACACATTTTCATCAGCGATATTCAGTGTTTTTTCTATCTTACGATGTTTGTGCCCATGTCTCTCTAGAGTCTGTTGCATGGCAACCACCGTGCCTCTGAGCCGATACCTTACACCCACCCACTGAATCAACTGGTCTATTAAACTTAAGCTGTTTTCATCACGTAACCTGATTCTCCCCCTCCTTTTATACTAAATAATTAGAAAATTCCAGGGTTTCTAATGAAATACAAACATTTGACTAAATAAAGGTTACGTGTACTTTGTACAAATTAATCAATTTACTTCGGTTAGGTTGTGAAAGGAGGTGAAAAGCGTAGTAAAAATTATTTCGTAGCTTATTAGTTATGTTTATTCTAACAAGACCCATCAATTATATACAGAAAATCATTCTGCGTCTAAGAGACTTACATAGAGAAACTGGCTTCCGGTCCACACATAAGACTGTGTGTATTGGGCGGCCAGATTAGAGATCACGGGAGCGCACGGGTGAGCCGAAAGGAACCTGTGTTTTGAAAACTAGATACTTGGTGAGCAAATAAATAGCATATACATGTACAAGATGCCCATTACAGACTGGCAAAGTAGTACAAATTTTCATGGGAGTGCTTCTTTAACTATATTCATGGTCTGGAAGTCCTGTATTAAACCCAATGCAGTGCAAAACCAGTGGTGTTGACCATGGCAACTTATCAGATTTTCGCTTTCATTTTCCTTCAATTTGTTTACATGGCAGCACCGGTTTATTTGTAATGATTATACACCTAAAAAATGTGTATAAATATAAGGAGGTAGTTTATATACTGTGTGTGTGTGTGTGTGTGTGTGTGTGTGTGTGTGTGTGTATGTATGTATGTATGTATATATATATATATATATATATATATATATATATATGCCTCATGCGCGCACACACAACCATATTATTGCCCCCTGACAGTTCAGAGTAGTTACGTTGCTGTAATGTAATTCTAAGCATTTTTCTATTCCTCCAGGTTGATGAGCCACGTTAGTGTTTTTTTGTATGCAGTATGAACACATTGTGCCGTGCTGCATGGGATGCTGTATTTTTACAGATTTCTCCCAAAACAAAGTTAATATGGACAAACATTGCATCCATGTATAAGGCCTTATTCACACAACCCTGTTCGGTCCGTGATATACGGATCGCATGTTGGCCGCATTTCCCAGACCAACCATTTATTTAATCAATACTATTCCTGCCTATAAAGTCTTCATGCTTGTCAATATTAGTAAAGTGAAATGTTTCTAAAACAGGCCACACTCCAATCTGATGTAAATCTGCCCAGAGCCTACCTCCGTGCACAAGCAACCAACAGTTTAAAAGTGTTTTTACAATCCTTCGCATATGTTATTTTAGAGCAGTGATACGCATCATGTGGCTCTTCAGCTGTTAGGGATTGCTGGGAGTTGGAGTTCCATATCAGCCTTTAGAACAAATCTATTAGACAGAGGAGAACCACTGTGACATAAGCCTTCATACCCAATTCAAAATGTCACCTTTTTATAATGACTCATTCTATAGCTGCCCACACACATTAAATAAAATGTTGAAATCCACATCTCCCTAAAAAAAAAAGATGCAACATTTTCCGATGCAACAAAATGCATGTTTATGGGGAGATAGATGCCAGCTGAACAAGTAACCCCTTCCCAACATTTGATGTCATAGCCGAGAAGGGATAGCATGGAGCGGGTTCACGAGTTGTGCCCGCTCCATACTACGCGGGTGTCGGCTGTATTATACATTCGACACTTCACTGTAACAAAGCCCCCCCCCGTTCTGCCAGTTTTGTACTCCTATGCCCTGCCGGCCTGTCAGAAACACAATATACTAGTTTAAAACAGTTAAATGTTTTTATGTACAACAAATATTAAAAGTAAAAAAACAAAAACTTTTTCCATTTTCCCTCTAAGGGTAAAAGGCCCGAAAAACGGCTGACGATTCGGAAGCAGAACACCTCCAAACGTCTGCTCATTTCAATGGGAAAAACTGCGTTCTTTTCAGATGGGCCATTTTTTTACGAGGCCATTTTGAAAAACTGCCGCGTGGAAAAAGTGCAGGTCACTTCTTGGGACGTTTTTAAAGCCGTTTTTCATAGACTCTATTGAAAACCGCTCCAAAAACAGCCGTAAAAAATGCAGCGAAAAACACGAGTGGCTTAAACTTCTAAAAATCAGGAGCTGTTTTCCCTTGAAAACGGCTCCGTATTTTCAGACGTTTTTGGTTAAGCCTATGGCCATGTCAATTAAAAAATTTAAAAGTTATCGCTGCTGAAAGGCAGACAGGTAAAAACCGAAAAATGTAGCTGGTCATTTTCAGGCCCTGTCATTAAGGTGTTAAACAGAGAAACATAAGTAACAATGCGTATAACAACAATAACCGAGGTCAAATGCGCAAAGCATAATAATTTTGCATTAGCATTATATGTTAGTGCACTGGTGAGGCTGACCTCTCTAAATGGAAGGCTCTGTAGTTGCTGCTATCTAGGTTTTTCTTAATTTAAATTAGTCAAACTTTTTGCCATAATTGGATATCAGATTTGTCGGAAGACAAGAAAGAAAGCTGTTTTTTTTTAAATCTGGTAGGGGGCGCCCTTGTCAAGAATTTCTGAATACTAATTTTCTTAGTTATTTCCAGTGTATGCTGATACACCACTGTAAAAGTGCTTGTGTAACTCATTGTCATGAATTCATTCTTCTTAGCATATTAGTATGGGTAGGGCTCCCTCCTACCGTAACTTATTTTTGAAACTATTTGAGGGTTTGTTCATATTTGCCATCAAATTTAACAGGAGAAATCCTGTATCCAACAGACCCCACTATGTCAATAGTTCTGAATGAAAGCCACAATGCAAGTGTGAACATAGCCTTATTTTGATAAGAGTACTAATATTTTTTTTGTATATATACATTATATTTTAACCCGTTTTGTTTCTAACCACAATGTACTGTGCCACAGAAGTTGATGTTGCTATATAGAGAAATTATATTGCGCTATTAAAGGGGTTCTCCAGGATAGGCCATCAATGTTAATGTCCTGTTGAACTCCTTAGACCCCTTCCGTACTTTACCCTGACATACAGTAACGTTACACTTGACGCAAAATTGCATAAATGTACGTCATAGTAATGGCGCGGACACAGAAGGCAGGGCCTAGTTGGATACCTGTCAGCGTTATGCTGTCAGGCATAATACACAGTAATTCATAAGTATTGCAGTGTATTGTATGAGCGATCAAACGATCGCATAGCCTCGTCCCCTAGCGGGACTCAAAAAATAAAAATAAATAAAGAAATGTCAAAAAGTTAAGCTAAATATTTGAAAATAATTAAAAAATAAAACAAATCAATGAAAAATGTAAAAATCCTTACTATCCTTAAGAAACGCAATGAAAAACGCATGGTGTGTACAGAGGTAGATATAAAAAATCACGAGGAGTGGCAATATTAACATAATGTAAAGGGAGGACACAAAGATCCCTACATCGATGCCACACCACGCCATAAAGTCACAGGTGTGACTAAAGGAAACAAGAATAAGAGATTTGTTCGTTAATGCCATGGGGGTTGATGGTCTGCATTCTAAATATCCATTCTGCCTCTTTTTGTAGTATTTTCTTATCCAGGTCCCCACCTCTCAGGTGAGGTCTCACGTGTTCTATTCCGTGGAATACAAGGGCAGTAGCATCCCCATTATGGCAAGACCACACATGTCTTGATACAGGGGTGTCCACTTTCCTTCTGACATCCCCAATGTGGTCGCGAATCCTTCTCCTAAATTCCCTTTTAGTCTTACCCACATACTGTAGGCCACATTTACAGGTCATCAGATAAACAATGCCCTTTGTTTTACAGTTTATGAATGACCTGTTATCAAAAGTTTTTCCAGTTTGGGTGCTCATGAAATTTTTGCTACATAGTATGGACACGCATGCTTTACATGTTCCACATCTGTATGTCCCTTTAACACTATTGCCCAGCCAAGTGCTACATGGTGTCACCGGTTGTAGATGGCTGTGGACCAGTCGGTCGCTAAGATTACGTCCTCTCCTATAAGTAATGAGTGGGGTGTCCCCAACCAGGGCCCCCACATCCGGATCCGCCTTAAGAATGCCCCAAAAGCGTTTGAGGACTTCCCTAACATCTCTATTGGCCGAGTCAAAAGTACCTATGACCCTAATTTGTTCTTCATTAGTTTCCTTCGGTTTGGGGTTAAGCAATTCATCTCTATTGCGCCCCAGAGCATTCTGGTACGCCCCTCTCAACACATCCCTAGGGTATCCCCTATGTCTGAATCTGTTCTCAAGGTCACGTGCGGATACCCTAAAGTCCGTAATGGTGGAACAATTCCTCCGTGCCCTGAGATATTGGCCCTTCGGTATCCCTCTCTTCAGGTTTATTGGGTGCCAACTTTCCCACCGAAGTAGGCTATTGGTCGCCGTCTCCTTGCGATACATATTGGTCTCCAACACCCCTGTATCCGTCTTCGAGATCATAATGTCCAGGAAGGTGATCCTCATATCTTGAATTTCCGATGTAAAAAAGAGACCTAATTCATTGGCATTCAAGATCTCCACAAATTTTTGATATCTACCTCTGTACACACCATGCGTTTTTCATTGCGTTTATCGCGTTTTTCGCGATGTATATCGCGGTTTGCCTTGTACCATCTTTACCCTTTAGTCTATCTATGGCATGTGTTCTCCGTGCTATGGTCCACTAGATGTCCATTGTGGGACTACTCGTCATTAGGCGCTATCTTAGCCGTTGTGTGCGGCCCTTTGAAGGGGTAGTTGGTGACAGGAAGAATATTACTGTTGTCCCTGTACCTTCTATCCTACTGACCTTATATGCTATACTATGGGACGCTGTTTGTTTATGTCTGTTACCCCTTGTTGAGGCATGGGACGATAGGGACACCGCTTGTGTCACGTCCGGGAGTCTAATCTCTGTCAGAGACGGCTCTCGATACGACTCGTTTCCCTCTGTACCTACACGGCCTTGTTCTTTGACAATGCCGTGGGTTATATCCACAACATCCATTTGGTGTATTGCTGTCGACTGACAGTTCAGGAGCCGCGTTTAGCGTCCCCCTGTTACCATGGACGCGTTCGTCGTCCAGGAACCCTCATTGGTTACTAGATCTGCGGGGCGCCGCCTCCGGCACGTCATAGTTTGTCGTGTACTATGCGGATTGGTGGTTCGCCCCGGGGATGACCTTTGGAGGGCGGGCTCTCAGCCTTTTAAGCCTCTAGTCTCCTTGGCGCGTCTACGGCCAGTGTATCAGAGCCGTGCATGCGTCTGGAGGCTATTAATCAGCACACGAACAGTGCTATCCAGTGCTCTAACATTGCAACTATATAATCACTTTAAAATTTAACAAAAATTGAACAACAATTAAACAATTCATATCTATGAATCCCTGAGGAAGCATCACCTGGAGTGTGATGATGAAACGCGTAGGAGATAGATAGTAATTTAATGGCAAGAAGATAGCGGAATTTATACCATAAGCAGGAGAGTTGGTATGTGGGTGTGAGAGAGACTTTATTCACTCTATACCACTTCTCTTTCTCGCAAATCACTTGCTTATGCCTGGTCTGGTATCAGTGGCTGGTTGAGCCACAATTTTATTTATATAAACAATAAACTACTTTTAATCGTTCTTTCAGGCGGTGAATCATATATTAGAATAATAATATTGGAACGACATTTATCATCATATTTCAGTGAATTTATCATTTTGTCTTCTATTTCATTTTTGTTATTGTATTGGTTATTAAAAGCTATAACTGCTACCCAGATAAACATGGAAAAGTATGTAATGGGTAGAATGAATGAGCACCGAAATTACATAGTCAATCATCACCGTAGACTGCAAGTTGAAATTATGTAGTGTGGGCCAAATGGTTGCGAAGTAGCTCACATGTCTTATGCATTTACACCAGGTAGTGTAGAATTATAGATGTGACCAGGAAAGCTTAGCTACTTGAAATCGGATGAGGAGCACTGCCTTTAAAATATGTAGGTAACAGATGCATACACCCCATTGTTAAGATTGAAAGAGTACCTAACTTTTCAGGTGACTTCCCAGAATAAGCTGTCATATGTTTGTATATGAGGAATAACACTATTTCTGGCCATTATATGACTTGTATTCTGCATTTTTTTTAACAGATTTCCCTGGGCTGAGATATAAATCTTACCAGAAGCTGCTGCACGTCTGCGTGCATCTATCTTTCCTTGCTCCCCCTCCACTCTCCATAGACTTGTATGGGCACCGTGTCTGTGTCTCTTCTCCTGCTTCCTCCTTCTCCATCTATCCTCTTAGACTTTTATTGGTAGACAGTGAAGAGCCATACCCCCACTTCCTGCAGACCGTCTCCTCTGCTCAGTAACTAGGGATGGATTTAGCTTGACAACAGGGTGTGGAGAGCAGATTATAGGAAGGGAGACACCTAGTGGCAGTAACTACATACATTATTTGCAAGAATAAAACAACTAAATTTTAACATTTAAGTAAATTACAAAGTGTTTATATATATATATATATATATATATATATATATATATATATATAATCAGGTATACTATTAGGTTAGCATAAGTTGTTTGAAAAGTTAGTGTCCCTTTAAGTGTAATTTATCTACTGTCGTTGTAATGGGAAATGTCTGTCTATACATTTTTATTACAAACTTGAAAATTGTGATGAAAGTTCTTACTGTGCAAGAGCTGAAGGTGATTTATGCTCTAAAAGCCAGCTACACACATATAATAGCTTGTGCTGGAAGGACTGCAAACGTATGTGTTATTAGCTATTACAGGACAGCGACTCCCACGACCAACTGTCTTACTGAACGCTTCTGTCTCTGCTAGTCATTTGCTTCAATCTGTTTCTTTATGAATAAGAGACATTTTGTTTGGACTTCATAACATCTTTTTGATTTTATTTATTTTTTTAACCAAAAACAAGAACTGATCCCATCAAAGGGAACCGTACAAACCTTTAGAAAAGGAGCAGTTATTTTTCCTTCTTCCTTCCACTGGGATCTCTTTTTTGATTTTGGCTTATATGTTCATGTCCTTGTCTCATATGTTGGCATCATTTTTGGATAGTAATTTTTCCTTGTTCCTTCTGCTGGAATCCGTTCCTGTTTTTGCTTTCTATGCCCTTTGTTGTGTCTGTTGGAATCTGCCCCATTCTTTTTTTGGGAATATTTTTTTGTTGTTTGTTCTGCTGAGATCAGTTCCTGTTTTTATGTTTTGGGAATGTTTTCTCCGCAATCCCTCTTTTATGATTTTTGCTGGAATCCGTTCCCATTTTTGGTTTCAGAACGCTTTTCTTGTCCCGTTTGTTGGGATCAGTTCTCATCTTTTGCTTTAGTGAAGTTTTCCTTGTTAACTCTGAGAGTGCTTCCCATTTGTGGTTTCCAAATGTTTCCCTTGCTTTTTCTACTGGGATCCATTTCCATTTTTTAGTTCTAAAATTTGTAATGTAAAACGGACTGCTATGACTCGTGTACAAATCAGACTAAATAAACAGGCTGCAGAAAATAGTAAGTGTCTTTTTATGACTCTTTCCATCTGTGAATTGGGTAGAATTGGGTATTCTCATGCTGTACACCTGAAAGGACTGAATTTTGACTAAGTAAAGTACCAGCCTTTTTACATTTGAGTGATTTCCTGTGTTGCTATTGATTTTCTAATTGCAGGGGAAGCAGAGGATGACTATGAAACGCTTCCCACTGTGTACTGCGCTCCTATTGGTCTACTATTCACAACCCTTTGTAAGACCGAAAGAAAGTCAGTGGAAGAAGCTGTTCTACACATGTCATTAAAGCAGGGTGGTCCAAGTTTAGTTTTCAAGGGCAACAAGGAGACGAGGCTTTCTAAGCTAAATATTGGAAAGTGCTAGTCATTATTAAATGAAGAATGTTTTGGTTAGTGCATACAATGCAATATTATATTTTTTAACATTACATCTGGGCCAATCATTTCTTTTAATCAATTTTTCCAATTAGCGAGAATACATTATGATGTATCAATCTGTGTATGACAAAATATTTGCTTTTCTCCAGTGGCAACAAGTTTATGTAGTGCTGCTTTACATATAGGGGTCTTGCTCCATGAGGCACCTTATTCTCCTGTAGAAGCAATAAAAAAAAAGGAGATTTATCAACATATTTATACCAGTTTTCTGGCCCGATTTTGTGGTGCTTTAAAGAGGCTGTCACCAGATTTTCAAACCCCTATCTCGTATTGCAGCAGATCGGCGCTGCAATGTAGATTACAGTAACGTTTTTTTTTTTTTGTTTTTTTTTAAACGAGCATTTTTGGCCAAGTTATAAGAATTTTTATATTTATGCAAATGAGCCTTAAGTACAACTGGGCGTGTTTAAAGTTATGTACAAGTGGGCGTGTATTGTGTGTGTACATCTGGCCGTTTTTACTGCTTTTACTAGCTGGGCGTTGTGAATAGAAGTGTATGATGCTGACGAATCAGCATCATCCACTTCTCTTCGTCAACACCCAGCTTCTGGCAGTGCACAGACACACAGCGTGTTCTCGAGAGATCACGCTGTGACGTCACTTCCTGCCCCAGGTCCTGCATCGTGTTGGACGAGCGAGGACACATCGGCACCAGAGGCTACAGTTGATTCTGCATCAGCGTTTGCAGGTAAGTCGATGTAGCCTCTGGTGCCGATGTGTCCTCGCTCGTCCGACACGATGCAGGACCTGGGGCAGGAAGTGACGTCACAGCGTGATCTCTCGAGAACACGCTGTGTCTGTGCACTGCCAGAAGCTGGGTGGTAACGAAGAGAAGTGGATGATGCTGATTCGTCAGCATCATACACTTCTATTCACAACGCCCAGCTAGTAAAAGAAGTAAAAACGGCCAGATGTACATACACAATACACGCCCACTTGTACATAACTTTAAACACGCCCAGTTGTACGTAAGAGAGGCTCATTTGCATAAATATAAAAATGGTCATAACTTGGCCAAAAATGCTCTTTTTAAAAAAAAACAAAAAACAACTTTACTGTAATCTACATTGCAGCGCCTATCTGCTGCAATACGAGATAGGGGTTTGAAAATCTGGTGACAGAGCCTCTTTAATTCAGGAGGGCACAATTTGTTAAATCTGGCATACAATAGGAGAGACAAGCGCTCCGTTGATGCACTTTGAGAGAAAAATACTTCTGTAATACGGCATGTATTGCAGCATGTCATGATACCACTTCTCTTTGAACCTGTGAGATACACCGTGTAATCAGAAGTGCACGGAAGTACAATATAGGCGCATAGAATTCTAGAAGTTCCATATTTGGGATTCATCTGCATGACCTGCTACTGGCTTTTTTGTTAACATGACAATGAAAATAAATATGTTAATCTTTGTTCACACTAATGTTGTGTTTTGGGGATTGTTGGCTATTCTGGTATTTCGACATCAAGAAGAGGACAGTCTGCAAAACTGTCACCTGTGTTTACACCATGTATTTGGCCAACCTCTATATATATATATATATATATATATATATATATATATATATATATATATATATATAATCTATACATAAAAAATGTATACCGTGGTATACTGTACATAGGCTTCTATTATGCATTTATATGCCAAAACCTTGTCCTTCTAGTATACGTTTCAAAGGGTTAGGGTAAGTTCACACGTAGCGTAAATGCTGCAGATTTTCCACAACGGATCCCGTTGCGGAAAATCCGCAACATAATACAGTGGCAGCAGAGTGGATGAGACTTGCACAGATCTCATCCACACGATGCGGAAATGATGAGCGGAAAAAAACGCTCAAATTGACCTGCGGTCACTTTCTTTAGTCCGCAGCATGTCCATTGTATTCGCGTAATCGCTACTTTTGTGTTGTGGGTTTTCCATATTGAATTCAATTGGAGGTAAAACCCGTGGCAAATAGCAGATGCTGCGTTTTTTTGCAGGAGAAAAGCAGCGATTCCGTCGCAAAAAAACGCAGCTCAGAAAAACTAAATCTTATACTTACCCAGATTTCTATGTTTCTTCGTACAGGCCGGCCTCCTGGGATCACGTTTCATCCCATGTGATGTGGAATTAATCATCATCCCAGGAGGCTGGCCTGCAGGATGGCAGAGGGTATGTGTTTTTTTTTTGTTTTTTTTTAACCTGCAGGTGTGAACATACCCTAAGGCTCTCTTCACATCTGCATCTTAGCTTCTGTTTATAGCAGTAGCCATGACATATTGGCGGAACTGTTGCACAACGGATACCAGCGACAACTGATTTTTTGAAAAAGTTGTCCAGAAAAAATAAGTCAGTATGGCAACCCTGATGGGTATATACATTTGTGCGTTTTCACACTATATATTTTTGAACCTGTCTAAATGAACAAAAAACAAATAAATAACTGCACACTATAAATAAATAAAAAAAAGACTGATCCATTAAATGGATAGAAATTGTATACCAAATACATACTACTTTTTTATTTATTTTTTTAAATTAAGGATCTATTTAATACAGCATACAGTTGCATCCTTTTTCTGCTGTATCTGTGAACAAAGCCTTAGGTATTATGCATGGTACATGGAGTACCTATGGCTCCGTAATCCAGATTATGGAGTTGTAAGGACTCTGTGTGCCGTCGTAATTCCGCAATATGGTGTTAAATGGAGCATGGGACTTCTTTTTCTATCGGATGCATACAGAATACAACAGAAGAAACCTCTGTATGCTTCTGCATGGAATTGGAAGCCTATGGCCAGTATGACCCCATGGAGTGCTATAATATTTTTATTAAAATATCCGTGTACAAGCTATAAAGATCAATGCTCATAGGCAATGTACGGTAGCTCCGTAAAATGGCATTTAATGGAAAAAGAAACCCTGTATGTTTGCTGAAAAAAATGGAGGCACAATATAGGCATTAGAGTAGGCTTTCAGTGCCGCGTTACGTATCTGCTATACAGATCATACCCGTGTGCATGAGGCCTAACAAATAGGCTAGGGCTATACGGCGACTTTGGCAGGGAGAGGTCAAAGATCGCCTGGCTGCGTCGCAGTAATGAAATGGCATGTGGCCGCTTTGCGACCCGCAGGTTGCTGTGACATGACCGCTGCAAGGAATGCATGAAGTTTGGATTTCTGTCATGTCGTGTCCACATTCACTTTCATTACTGCAATGCGGCCATAACACAGCGATCTGTGTCGTGCCAAAAGTCGCCGTGTAGCCCAATTTGAATAAAATATGAATTATGAAGAAAAAGTTGACGCTTCTGCTCTTTCCAGCGCAGTTGTTGACCGTTTGATACATGAGCCCGTCGTCCACATTTTTCCGCCATTTTATAGAATGCAGCACATTGATTCCCCTCTGATCTTGCTTTCTGTGGGACAAATGATCGAATGATCTCAATAAGACCCCTTTATTCCACTAATAGCCCAAGCCCATACATTTCATCCCTCACACTAATAAGCCATTGATGAATGGAGGGAGCAGTGAGGCATAGACGAGGACATTATCCCTCTCCTCCAGCAGGGCCACACACGCTCATTAGGAAGACTAATCTATTATGACACGCTGCCCTCCCTCTCCTGACAGCCATTTCACATCATTCGCTCCAGCAAATTGATTAACATTGGGACGTTCTGCACAACGCTGGGAGGCAGCAGGAAGTGAAGGGAGAAGATGCGCGCTGTGTCTTCTGGGAGATGTAGTCCTTGTAGCTAACACGGTCTGGAGAGAGACCTTAGAACGGACTGTATTTCCCAGCAGCACCAGGGAGCGTCACTTTGCTGGATCGTAGCCTGTGCTTACATTTCTATCCATTGTATTGTTTTGCTGGATTTTCTTCCTACGTTTCAGTGGACAGTTGTACTGTAGAGCGCGGAGTATGGGCGATGAGCAGGAGATCATGTGTAAGCTGGAGAGCATCAAGGAGATCAGGTAAGGACACTTCAAGTGCATTGTTCTTATTCTAGCATGCATTCTAATCTGTGCACCAGGACTGTATAGAATCCTGCAGGTAATAATGAATACTGTGCACCTACAGTTACATAGGAACCATCAGACTCTATGGATGCATCCAGCATATAGATGTGGAGCTGGTGCAGTCCAGTCATCTCTGGAACATATACATGGAATTATTTCCATTAGTCCACCTACATTCTGTGCTTTTCTAGCAGAATTAGTAGCCTTGTGTGATTAGGCGTGCGCCGTCCTGCAACATTGGTGACCAATTGTTGACTAATTTCTTATATTTTTTTTTTTTTTTTTTTCTCTATATTCCGATTTGCTTCTATTATTTAAAAAATTTACCAGACCTGAAAAATAGCACAAAGTAGCCACCGGTGGGTTTTCAAACCGCAATTGTCGCTTAGACACCGCCATAAATATTAAATAGTAATAATAACTACACCTATATGCGTATATGGGCCAAGTGACCGGACAGAGATTTAACTGACCTGAATAATGATGATATCTGATCTCTCTCGCAGTGTATAAATGATCAATAGGAAAATCGGTTTTAATTAAATATCTTAGCGCAGATCATCGACCAGATTATGTATTATTACATCGCTAGTTTCAATGGTACCGAAATCGAAGCCCAAACTAATTTCTGTTTCCGTCATTAATTCATCTTTTTATATTATGAAAAAATGGAGGTTAAATATCGCAAAGTGATCGCGTGCGATACAATGAGGGAGGATTATACTGTGGGCATGGGTAACACAATTGCATGGTGGACAATCACCTATGTAGCTTCACACTTCGTTGTAAAATGTTCCAAAATAGTCGATTTTAATTGCAGATGATATGTGTATCTAAGGCGTTATTGTATCTAAATAGCCATAATGTATTATACAGTATAGAATAAAAATACAGTGTTGTGCATACAATTCAATCGGAGGGTGAAGTCACTTCAAGTAAAGGGGTTAATGGTAATTCTTGCTTGGAGCAGTGGGGGAGTATGTTCACTGATGTGACAATGCAGCCAGTCGAGGGATTCTCACCCTTTCATTGGCTTTTGATTGTCTGTTGTACGTACATAATAGCTTGAAGCCTTTCCTATGAGAGTCCAGAGTCCCCGCATCGGTGGACAATAGGAGAAGGCACTAAATGCATCTGCTGACACTGCTTAGTATTCACTTACCCATTACCATGGCCATGCTAGAGCCCACAGGAATCATTTTTTCTCCCTCCGGATACTATATTTAGCCTATTTTTTTTTTTAAATAAATAACTATTAGGAGTTGTTCACATGAGCCAGCAGTGACGAAATGTTCCTAGAACGGTTCCCATGGTAAACCATATCCCGCAGCAAACTCTCTAAAATGTGCATTTTCAGACACAACTGCAGCAAAAACACTGCATGTGAAAGCATCTTTACCAGAATCTCTTCCTTTTGAGCGGAAGCGACCGTGTAAGGTTATATTCACATGCAGCAGAAATTCCGGTGACTGTTCCAGTAGCAGTAAAGTGGATGAGTTTTAACAAATCTCATCTAAGCGCTGTGGAAAAGTTCAGTGCAGAAATTGACCTGCGGTGCATACTTTTTAATCCGCAGCACGTCAATGCTGACGCAGCACGTCAATTTATGCTGCAGAATGGTTGCGCATTTGTTGCAGATTTTCCCCATTGACTTCAATAACTATTTCTGCAGCAAAAATCATAACTAGAAGAAAAAATACAATCTATATAAAAAAGATCATAGTCCCCATAACGACACGTCCCTGCTCCCTGGGCTGGTCTATGTTGATCCGGGAATGAAGTTGTGTCCAATGTGACCGCTGCAGCCAATCGGAGGTTGCAGCGTCACATGGGATGAGATGTCATTCCAGGAGACCAGCTTAAGACAGACCAGCCAGGGAAGCATGGACTCTTCGGTACGGCAGCGCCAGCGGTGGCCAGTATAGTACAAAAATCTCCACCAAATCAAACACTACTTTAGTGCAGACTTTTGGACAGAATTCCCTGTGGTATCTGGGTCGAATTTGGCTTTAGATTTCTCCGCAGCAAACCTGACCTGTGTGAACATACCTGAATGTGGCGTGCAGAAACAACTCCATTCATATACATTGAACTGATTTTAAGTCGCAGAAATCCCTGCAACAAATCTGCCACGTGTGATTCTACCATTAGGGCATGTTCACACACGGCCGATCTATTTACAGAAATTTCTGCGACTCTCCCTTTCATCTGCTGCAGAAACAACCCCATTCGGATGTATAGAACAGATTTTCAGTTGCAGAAATTTCTGCAGCATGTGAACTTAACCTTAAGGCCAGGATCACACACGCAGTTTTTAGCTCAATTTTGTGTTTTGTTTTTTGTGGTTTTTTTTGTTTTTTTTTTAGCAAACACAGGAGTGGTTATAATAATAGAAGTTAAAACTTCCCGCTATTAACATCATTGAAGAGAGATAAAGTAGGCCACATTAGTTGGATTTTTTTTCTTCATTCTGTCTATTGGAAGCCTTCCTTATAGCTGTGGTAAAGATTTTGAAATAACATAAAAGGCTGCAGCAACTTCAAACACGGCTTCCCTGCTAATGCGTCATCGCACTACTGGCAGCTGTCTACGTCCGTCCATAGTCTGCAAATGAGATCCGGGCTATAGACTGTTTAAAACAGATCTGCAGGGGATGGGATTGTAACAAAACCTACATTAGGAAACTAGAGCACTTCTTTTGTTATGTAAAATTGTGTTGTTTTTTTTTATCCCTGACTATCGAATATTTTTTAATATTTGAAGTGGTTGTCCAGTCCCTAAAAATTGATGGCTTATCCTCAGGATAGGCCATTAATAGCTGATGGGTCGGGGTCCGACTCCTGGGACCCCCGCCGATCAACTGTTTTGAAGGGGGTGCAGCTGCTTGCCCTTCATTTCTACTTGCTCCCTGTGAATCGCTGACACCGATGTAGCGGCGATTCACAGGTATTGCAGCCGCCTTCTCCCATTCATTTCAATTGGAGAAGGCTGCAATACCTGTGAATCGCTGCTACATCCGTTTCGGCTATTCAGTGAGCAAGTAGAAATGAAGGGGAAGCAGCGCTCGTACGAGGGCTGCACCCCCTTCAAAACAGCTGATTGGCGGGGGTCCCGGGAGTCTTACTCCGAGCCAACAGCTATTGAATGCCTATCCTGAGAATAGGCCATCAATTTTTACAGACTGGACAACCCCTTTAAGTTTTTACAGTGCCCCCTAGAGCAGACACAATAGGCTGACGTTTCCTGTTTTTATAGCTCACTTTTCAGCTTTGTTGTATAGAATGGGACAGATGAGAAGAGTAATTACATTATTAGAAGGTGGGCGAGTTAATGATGGCCCTTTGTATACTGCGGGAGGCCTAGATAGGGCAGGATACACACACACACACACACACACACACACACACACACACACACACACACACACACACACACACACCCACACCTGCCTGCCGCTGTATGCATCTCCCCTGGTACTCTCTGGGGGATGAGCAATACTCCCAACACTTTCTGGAGACCATGATAATCTGCTATTTCTCTTTCAATTAACTCTATGGCCTGGACTACGCAGAGGCTTTTTGTAGCGCAACTGATTGGACTGCAGCTGTAGGTCCACAGTTAAAATCAAAGAAATCAACTGAGTTATGTCAATCTTGTGGACTGCAGCTGCCATAAAGCACAGACACTTTCTGTATTGTCCGTATAGTCAATACAGCAGAGTGCTTGTCTCTATCCACCACCAGGGAAGTTTTTAAATTAAGGTAATGAAATCCACTTAAAGTTTTCGTTTTTTTTGGAGAAAATTGATAGCCTATCCTCAGGATAGTCCATCAATATCTGACCAGTGGGGTTCTGACTCTCAGGACCTCTGCTGATCAGCTATTTTGAAGGTTCCGCGGTGCTCGTGCGAGCACTACTTCCCCTTCATTGCTCATTACTTTGAAATGCCATCATACTTGTATCGGCGGTTCATAGTATTACAACCTTCTCCCATTCACATGAATGGAAAAAGGCTGTAATATTGTAAAACGCCGCTGTAAGTGTGTCAGTGTATCACAGTATTGAGCAGTAAAGGGAATGAAGGAGAAGCAGCGCTTTTTAAAACCGCTGATCGGCGGGGGTGCCAAAAGTCGACCCCCCACTGGTCAGATATTGATGGCCTATCCTGAGAATAGGCCTTCAACTTTCTCTCTGAAAAACCCCTTTAACCCCTTAACAAACCATGATGTAAGTGCACGTCAATGTGCAGGGGGAGAAGTATGAGTGCACTCCATACACTGCGGGTGTCCGCTGTGTATTACAGCTGACACCTGGTGCTAAAGGCCAGGAATAGCGATCATGCTGTTCCTGGCCGTTTCACCCCTCAAATGCAGCGGTCAATCACGACCGCAGCATCTGAGGCATTATAGAGAGGGGTGCGGCCCTCATCAGCGCCCCCACAACGCCATCGTTGAGTGCCGATGTTTTTCATGGCCTGTGGCAGGGCTTAACAGAATCCGGTAACAAATAGTATCCTAACAAATTGTTTTTTCTTTGTAAAAGGAGTCAAACATTAAAAAAAACTATATAAATCTGGTATCACCGTAATTGTATTGACCAGTGGAATACAGTAAATTTGTCGTTTTGTTGCCGGTGAAAGACATTCAAAACGAAACCCAAAAGAAAATGGAGCAATCAGTTTTTTCCAATTCCACCATACATAGAGGTTTTTTTTCAGTTTCCTAGTACATTATATTTTACCTTAAATAGTGCCAATAGAAGCTACAACTCCTACCACAAAAAACAAGCCTTCACACACCACTCCGTTGATGGAAAAATAAAAAATGTACAACTCCTAGAAGTCGGGGAGTATAAAACGAAAATGAATAAAAATGGCTTGGACTGTAAGAGGTTAATGAAGATGAAAATTTTAAACATATGAAACATTCCCTTTAGGGTTTACCCTAGAATGACCTCAAAATGTATAGCAATTATATAAGTACATTAACGGTAACTTAATATGTATTAGTCTATCAAAGTATGGGCTGTGAATTAAATGTTCCATATAAACTATCACCTAATTTCTTTGTAGTTACGGTGACTTGTAATAAACCTGGAGTACAGACAAATCTATTAACATTTTAGAGGTTGGAATACATTTGCAAGGCACTATGTCTTTTTTTTTTTTGTGCCATTTAGCATATACAGTATGTACTGTGTGTGTGGCCTATATGTGACCAATGTATGTTTTGACAGCTGCATATATATGTTTATCTTCTTAATAGTATGCGGGCCCTGCTCAAACTGTCTGTCGTCTCACACAGTAACAGCACGTGGTAGTTATTTCTACGTTGTGTAATGAGGAAAGGTCTGTTAGAATTATTTGACATAATATGGCCAAATTCAGATGAACGTGGCGAAACTTAGACGTGAAAAACAGCCGTTTATCACGTCGCAGCTGCCCCCGTGCGGGTCCTGTTTTCACGCATCCCCATAGACTTGAGTCTATCGAGGGATCCGTGAAAACGGAACCAAATAGGACATGTTCTATTTTTCAACGTACCCTTCACACAGTCCGTGTGACGGCTATTTTAACGGCCGTCACATGGACGTATACTATGGTACCTAGAGGGAAAACGAGAAAATACCACGGCGCCACATGGTGCAGATCACAAGAGAAAATCCAGGGAAAGAACAGTGGTGAAGATTTTGCTCACCTTTAGAAGTTGTGCAAGGGTAGGCACAACTCTACTGTAAGCAGGTAATAATATTATGAGGTGATGTAGCTGCAGATAGGTCCAAACCGGTGGTACAAAGACAACCGCTCAATGAGACATATAAGGAGAAAAATTAGAACCAAAAATACAGCACTGCTAATATAAATTGCAAGTCCAGACAGGGAGGCAATAAAAGGGATTTATTGGTTGTAAATAAAATAAATAATGAAATAGTCAATTAGGCTACGCGTTTCGACGCTAGACTAGCGTCTTCATCAGGCCGTGTGCATTAAATTGTGAAGAGGTACTTTAAATAGTGAAGGAAGGAAAGAAAAACACAGGAAAAACCGGCAGGTCAAAGGTCACCTCTGACGTCACTCATGGGTGTTAATTAATAATTGTGTATGCTAAAAACAGAGGGAGATGAAGAGAGATGATTAGGATAAAGCAGGGAATAATTCATGAGCATGGTGGATACTATGGTAGTCTGAATTCGGTCTAACACTCGTGCTCTAGTTCATTCTCTCTCAAATCGGGTTTGGTGAATGCCCATCGAGGGTTCTCTTGCATAAGGGATCTCTGGGTTTCCAAAAGGGGAAGATGGCTATAGTGCTATCTTGGCAGTTGTGCCAGGCAGGAAGTCCCGTCACTGCAGCCAGACAGTGCTCTTGGGTACCCGCTGCTCCACCTTTGCTCTTGCCTTACATGTTATTATTTAAACCATTTGCAGGACTCATTTGTTGGAATTAAATAAGACTACTATTTGTCTTCCTTTTATACAGATGGCCTTCTTAAATTAATATAATGTGATACTTATATTACATTATTATAGATAAAACGTAGTTTTCGTTAGTTGAACATGGACAGATCTTTGTACCTAAACTCTAAGTGATCCAATATGGGACTGTTCCTTTTTATCAAACTAAATACGTGCTAAGCATTTTAGTTACAATCTGAATGATTTGTTCTTGATAAAGTTGTTCCTAATGTATCAAAAAATAATATCCTATGTCTGTAGAGTTAATTATTAGTGATTAGGAAGAATGTTTAAGCTGGGATTATAATTTACTTACTAATTTGTGTTTTTTAAATTTCCATTTGTTTGCACCCATAGGCACCGGGATTATCGTTTAGTTGGATTGTCTAAATTATAAATTTAACAATAATCCCTTTTACACTAAAGCATCTCTGTTACCCTATATGTAATAATCTGTTTGAATGCTGCCAGGACACACCGACTGAGCCTTTGAGTCCTGCTTCTCCTGCCCACACACAATGAGTGGCAGAATACCCTCCTAGCTTCCGTTCCCTTAAGGCTCCTCTTCCAAATGTTGTTGGCTTCACCAGTTGTGCCAGCCCCCTCCATTCACTAGATTGTGCTTATGTCTAATTACAGTTAGCAGAAATCTGGGGAGCATCTCAGACTACCGCCTCCACCATGTTGCCACTGGAGGGATGCGGTAGTCTGAAAGTCACGTACTGACATCATACATATAGTGAGAATGATATTTTATGAAACCCCATGTCTTAAAACATGCAACATCGTCTTCTCTAGGAACAAGACACTTCAAATGGAGAAGATAAAGGCTCGCCTCAAATCAGAGTTTGATTCCTTGGAGTCAGAGGAAAGGCACCTAAAGGAGTATAAGCAAGAAATGGACCTTCTACTTCAAGAAAAAATGGCCCATGTGGAAGAGTTGAGGCTTATACATGCTGATATTAATGTGGTATGTACTGTACTTTATATTTCCTTCCACAAACCATCACTGTATGCATGCAGCTGAAATCCTATATAATCATTTGGGTCGTCTGCACACTCTCCATTATGGTTTGAGGCGCACTAAAAACATTGATTTATGTATCAACTGAAAACTAGAATAGTATTTAGACCAGTTGAAGTTATAGTGTAGCTAAACGTTTGACAAACTTCTGACATGTCATAGTGACATGTCAGAAGTTTGGGTTGGTGGTGGTCCAAGCACTGAGACACCCACCAATCTCTAGAACGAAGCAGCTCGTGTGAGCGCTTAGCCGCTTCATGACGGTTGGGCTTTTTCCGGAAAGCCAATGTATCGGAGTACAGGCTCATAGACTTTCTATTGAGTCCGTACACTGATACATTTATTTCCGGAAACAGCTGAACAGACACGAAGCAGCTGAGCGCTTCAGCTGCTTTGTTCTAGCAATTGGTGGGAGTTCTCCGTGCTCGGACCCCCCACCAATCCAAATTTCTGACTATGATATGTCAGAAGTTTGTCAAACGTTTAGCTACACTTTAACTTTTTATTTTATTTTTTGGGCCTATTTAGGGATGCCTTGTGCTATAGAAAAAAATATTGAGACGCCATTTTTGACAATGGAATAAAGTGCTTATTCCTGATGCTGAAGCCTGAAATAACACCAGCATTGGCCTACCCGCTGCCATAAAGGAGACACTGCTGATTTCTTAGACGTTTTTTGTAGCTAACATTTTATAAAAAGTGCACCTCCATATTAAGGTTAACTAAAGGGGGACCCACATTTTAAGAGCCATCAAAACACTTCTGACATGCCTATTATAAAGACGGGCTGTGTATCTTCTGTATCATTATTATGCACAACAGAGATCAAAACATTTTAAAGGTTGTAAAGAGAACTAAAATGGTAATTTGTTGAATTTGCAGCATCAGGAGGTCATATTTACAGAAATCAAAAGCTCTTTCAATAAAAAAAAACTTACCAGGCCAAGTTACATGTTAACATAGGACCCCTTCTTTGATATCACCTTCACAATTCTTGCATCCATTGAATTTGTGAGTATTTGGACAGTTTCTGCTTGAATATCTTTTGATGTGAACTGCCTCCCACCCTCATAGATATTTTGCTTGAGGATGCTCCAAAGGTTCTCAATAGGGTTGAGGTCAGGGGAACATGGGGCCACACCATGAGTTTCTCTCCTTTCTTATGCCCATAGCAGCCAATGACACAGAGGTGTTCTTTGCAGCATGAAGATAATTTTGCTACGGAAGGCACGGTTCTTCTTTTTGTACCACGGAAGAAAGTGGGCAGTAATAAACTCTACGTACTTTGCAGAGGTCATTTTCACACCGTCAGGGACCCTAAAGGGGCCTACCAGCTCTCTCTCCATGATTCCAGCCCAAAACATGACTCCGCCACCTCCTTGCTGACGTCGCAGCCTTGTTGGGGCATGGTGGCCATTCACCAACCATCCACGCCTCCATCCATCTGGACCATCCAGGGTTGCACGGCACTCATCGGTAAACAACACGGTTTGAAAATGAGTATTCATGTATTTCTGAGCCCACTGCAACCGTTTCTGCTTGTGAGCATTATTTAGGGGTGGCCGAATAATAGCTTTATGCACACTTGCAAACCTCTGGAGGATTCTACACCTTGAGGTTCGCGGGACTCCACAGGCACCAGCAGCTTCAAATACCTGTTTGCTGCTTTGCAATGGCAATTTAGCAGCTGCTCTCCTAATCCTATTAATTTGTCTTCCAGAAACCTTCCTCATTATGCCTTTATCTGAACGAACCCGTCTGTGCTCTGAATCAGCCACAAATCTTTTCACAGTACGATGATCACGCTTAAGTTTTTTTGAAATATCCAATGTTTTCATACCTAGTGCAATACCTTGGACAATTTCACGCTTTTCGGCAGCAGAGAGATCCTTTTTCTTTCCCATATTGCTTGAAACCTGTGGCCTGCTTAATAATGTGGAACGTCCTTCTTAAGTAGTTTTCCTTTGATTGGGCACACCTGGCAAACTAATTATCACTGGTGTCTGAGATTGATTACAGTGATCCAAAGAGCCCTAAGACACAATACCATCCATGAATTTAATTAAAAAACTAATAATTAAATGTTTGACACTTAAATCCAATGTGCATAATAATTTGGAACACAGTATAGAATTACGGTGTGCAGCTGATGACTAAAGGCATGTATCATGATACGAGGGGGCAGAACATGTGACATTTTCTATTGGACCTACACTCCACGTTTCATGCCAAACCAGTCTGTGCATAAAGGAAATGACTATGTACTATAAACATATCCATCAAGTGCATGTGTAATGCTGTATTGAAAAAGTTTACTTTAGCATAGGGCTGGGCAATTATGACCTAAATCAAAATCACGATTAATTGAACATGTAACTTCGATAACTATTATTTAGGCCACACCACTTTTTGCATGCTACACCATTGAATTAATATTTTTTCCCTGACTGCTGTATACTACTATATATAATATACCCAATGACTGCCCCCACACAGTATATTAACCCCATAGTGCTCTCCCCAGTATAATGCCCCCACAGCAGCCACACACTAGTGCCTGATAAAAATAATTAATAATATACATACTCCCCTAACCCCATTCCAACGATGAGTAGAGGAGATCCCTTTCATCCTCTGGTCTGTGCGGCACAGCGCAGAGAGGCCCGATGACGTCACTACCTCGCGTCCAGCGTTGCATAGTGAATGGTGGAGCAAGGACCTTACGGTCCCCTGCTCTACCATTGCATTCAATTGTGTCTGCGCTCTGAAGATGCAGATACAGTTTAACCCCTTCCATCTTTGGCCACTTTTGACCTTCCTGACAGAACCTAATTTTTCAAATCTGACGTTTCAATTTATGTGGTAATAACGTCAGAATGCTTTCACCTATCCAAGCGATTCTGAGATTGTTTTCTCGTGACACATTGCACTTTAAGTTACTGGCAAAATTTGCTCGATATGTTCAGAATTTAATTGTGGAAAAACACCAAAATTTAGCGAAAAATTCGCATTTTTCTCAATTTAAATGTATCTGCTTGTAAGACAGGCAGTTATACCACACAAAATTGTTGCTAATTAACATCTCCCATGTGTCTACTTTAGATTGGCATTGTTTTCTGAACATCCTTTTATTTTTCTAGGACGTTACAAGGCTTAGAACTTTAGCAGCAATTTCTCACATTTTCAAGAAAATTTCAAAAGGCTAGTTTTACAGGGGCCAGTTCAGTTGTGATGTGGCTTTGAGGGCTTTATATAGTAGAAACCCCCAATAGGTCACCCCATTTTAAAAACTTCACCCCTCAAAGTATTCAAAACAGCATTTAGAAAGTTTCTTAACCATTTAGATGTTTCACAGGAATTAATGCAAAGTAGAGGTGAAATTAAATTTTTATTGTAGAAATTAATTTTTAATCAATTTTTTTTTTTTATATTTTTTTGTAACCCAGAAAGTTTTACCAGAGAAATGCAACTCCATATTTATTGCCCAGGTTCTGCAGATTTTGGAAATACCCCACATGTGGCTCTATTATGCTACTGGACTGAAGCACCGGCCTCAGAAGCAAAGGAGCACCCAGTGGATTTTGGGGCCTTTTTTTATTAGAATATATTTTAGGCATTATGTCTGGTTTGTAGGGCTCTTGCGGTGCCAAAACAGTGGAAATCCCCCAAAAGTGACCCCATTTGGGAAACTATACACCTCAAGGAAATTATATAGGGGTATAGTGAGCATTTTCTAGGTTTAGTTAATGTTTTTTAATTTCCACAAGGACTAAAGGAAAAAAGCACTGCAAAATTTGTAAGGGCCTGTTCACATCACTGTTCGCTTTCCGTTACGGGGTTTCCTCGGGAGGTTTCGGTCGTAGAAGCCCGCAACGGAAAGTCAAGCTGAAACCACAGCTTCCGTTTCAGTCACCATTGATATCAATGGTGACGGAAACATTGCTAATGGTTTCCGTTCGTCACCATTCCGGCAGGTTTCCGTTTTTTAATGACGGAATCAATAGCGCAGTCGACTGCGCTATTGATTCCGTCGGAAAAACGGGAACCTGACGGAATGGTGCTATGCCGCATTTGCAAGGCCCTTGTGGGACCAAAGCAGAAGTGACCACATTTTGGAAGGTATTCACCTAGGGGTGTAGTGAGCATGTTAACCCCACAGGTGTTTTGCAGAAATTAGTGTACACTCTGTTGCTGATTTTTTCCATAGATATGTCAATATGCGGTGCCCAGCTTGGGCCACCATAACAGGACAGCTCTAATTATGATGCAGTGTTTCCCAGTTTTAGAAACACCCTACATGTGGCCCTAATCTTTTGCCTGGACATTTGACCGGGCTCAGGAGAGTGAAAGACTACCATGTAAAATTGAGGCCTAATTTGGTGATTTACAAAGTATTGGTTCACAATTGCAGAGGCTCAGATGTGAAATAATAAAAGAAAGCCCTGAGAAGTGACCCCATTTTGGAAACTGCACCCCTCAAGGCATTTATTAAGGGGTGTAGTGAGCATATTCACCCCACAGGTCTTTTCCATAAATGATTGCGCTGCGGATGGTGCAAAGTAAAAATTTACATTTTTCCCTAGATATGCCGTTTCAGTGGCAAATATGTAGTGCACAGCTTGTGCCACTGGAGACACACACCCCAAAAATTGTTAAAAGGGTTCTCCTGGGTATGTCTATGCCATATATGTGGAAGTAAACTTCTGTTTGGGCACACTGTAGGGTTCAGGGAGGAGGGAGCACCGTTTGGCTTTTGTAGCTTGGATTTGCTTGGTAGTAGTTTTGTTTGAGTATTGCTGGTGTTTTAGTTTATAATGTGGGGGCACGTGTAAGCCGGGCAGAGTACATCAGCAGCATAGTCAGGTGGTATAATAATTGGGTTAAAAAAAACAGTAAAATAATCCATAGATGTGTTACGGACGTGGCTATACCAAATTTGTATGGTTTATTTAATTTTTTCATTAATAAAAGACTTTATAAGGGAACAGGGCGATTTGCGTTTTATTTTATTACTTGAAACTTTTATCATATGTTCAAACCTTTTTTTTTTTTTCAAGTTCCACTAGGGGACTTGAAGGTCCAATTGTCAGATTTTTTTTTTTTTCTAGTACATTGCACTACCTATGTAGTGCAATGTATTAGATCTGTCAGTCATTCACTGACAGCAAGCTAATTAGGCTTCAACTCCTGGCGGGGCCAAATCGCTTCCGTAATGGCAGAGCAGGAGGCTATTGTTAGGTCTCCTTTTGCCATAGCAGTAGTCGCCAGCCCTGATTGCATGGCAGGGCTGGCGATCTGCTAGCAACCTCTAAGATGCAGCGATCGCTGCATCTAAGGGATTAATGGCAGGGATCGGAGCTGCCGCTACAGGTGGATGTCAGCTGTAACATACAGCTGACATCCAACGCTGATGACGCCGGCTCAGCTCCTCAGCCGGCGCTATCTTGCCGTCAGCTACGGAAGCCTTTCAGGCTCAGCCGCCGGGCAGGCCCTGGAAGGCTTCCGTGCTAGTCAGACCGGGAGGCCAGTATTAGTCCTCCGGTAGCCGTTGCACGCACCGGAACCCCGGCAATTTCATTGCTGGGGTTCTGACAAGCTGCAAACAGCTTGAATGCAGCAATCGTGTTTGAGCGCTGCATTTAAGGGGTTAATGGCGAGGATCGAAGCTAATTTCGATCCCCGCTATTACAGCCGGATGTCAGCTGTAAGATACCGCAGACATACGGCGATGGTGGCACCGCCCCTGAGCCGGTGTCCACCATTTGCCGTATGGATACGGCAAAATGCGGAAAGCACTAGCTTTCCATGACGTATCCAGGGGTTAAACCTGGAAAAAATAATTGCTTAAACCGAAATTTGTAAGACGGCGTCGGTTTTTTTTTTTTTTTATTTTATTTTTTTTAAATTGTGCTGAATTTCGATTTCAGGTATTTTTCGATGAATTGCCCAACCCTACTTTAGCACTTACAAGTGTACTTTGTGTTCTAGCAACCATGTTGGTCCTAATATATTAGTAACCTGTATACGACTCAGGCTTGTTTGCTTTGTGGTAAGATTAATAGCAAGTGAATGGTGAAGAAAATAGATTATTAGAAAATATTAACACAGTGGAAAGGCCAAACCCTTCTGGAATCCTTTGGCTAGTACTGAGAACGTTTCCTGGATCAATAGTCATGGGCAATATAATGTGTTTACACAGTTCGGTTCTTTCTAGAATTTAACTGTTTAGTATAACCGTTTTGGCCATTATTTTTGGTCCATTATTTTTCCATTAGTAAATGGAAAGGGGCTATATGATTTTTCATTGTACTGAATACAGAATGTTAAGTAACCTTTCAATCCACTTTAAATGGAAGTAAAGAATGTGAGGAAAGTAATTTGGTGAATCATATCTTTATCTTCCATGTTTTTCGTTGTTATGAGAGCCTAAAGGACCGATTACATTGGCCAGTTATGATTTTCTTGTTTTCGAGCGATCGCAACAATAATTGGACAGTGTGAATAGTGAAAGAGCAATGTTAAATGATTGTCGTTAATCTTGGTTGATCGTGCCATCTGAAATTCATCGTTCTCTGCTGTATGATCTATAAATGTAGATGCTGCTTGTTGCGATATTTACAATAGGCACTGGTGGCTCCAAGGATCACCCTGGTATAGGTTTTCATCAGATACTTGCCAACCACTTTACAAAGCACCGATTTTGCGTTGCGTAAAGGCACTTTAATATATGTGTGTTAATGTTATTAATGGGATAATATTATTATTCATACATTTTTTTGCAGAGATAATAAAATGAAAAAAGATATTCACCAATGAATCCACTTTGGATTCTGCTCCCACTTTTCAATGTCCTTACATGATGGTTGTGACATGATTAGGAAGACTTGTCATGGAGACCACACTATGAAAGTGACCTTTGCTCAACGGGTTGTGAGACCAGAAATTCAACAAGGGCTATTTTCTTCTATCCAACCGATTGGCCACAAAATGTTCTTCTCTGTCCTATGGGCAAGAATGATCTAATTCACATTTGGAGAGACGGCATATTGCCTTCTATAAAAACATGGGTTAAAGAGCATTTGCGACATTACTTGTTGATGATGATCATATTTAATTAAAAAATAGATCATCTTACCGTTCACATTTAATTTATTTCTTTTCTGTGTTTTTCTACAATTCCATGCACTACAACAGTCCTTCATCTAGGAAGGACATATAGCATTATTTATCTGGGATCTCTGGTTCTCATGATGTGGTTCTTCACCCTTGGAAACCCAAACTGTTAGGTCAGGATAACTTAGAAATGGCTAATTAGCATATTAAAAGACGTAACACAAGGATGATGGAATGAGAGTGACATACACAGAATAAAAGTGGGGGCCCTATAGCAAAGATCAAACTGGGACCACTATTAGGGTGCTGAGCGTTGTCGCCCCTTTTCCATGACCCATGCACCAATTCTCCACCTACTTGAATACAGTTCCTCCAGAGAGGGTTGTCCTATATAGGTTCTCGACACATAATCGCAAAAGGGTTGGGGACAACCAGCATTGTGCCCCCATTTTCCCAGGGCCCCATAGCAGCTGCATAGTCATAGTACATATGCCCTTGCTCAGAGACATGTATTCGGTACATATTGTACTTTTAGACTTTAGAGGGAAGTCCTCTCGGAGACCTCTGATTGGATTGTATGTGGGCAGTAAAGTACATGTAGTATTTTCAGGTCACAAGCCTAGAAATGTGTAGTAGGAAATCTTTTAGATCCGATCTCCGTATTTCTTGATGCTTCAGTTCACTCTACTCTTCAGTCATCCATACCAGAATTCAAATTGCTGCTTAAATGTCATAGTAACCTAATTGTTTGTGACATTATCCCCACGGTGAAGATTTGTTGTAATTATTACAGTATTTTACAAACCTAAGCTTTGCTTCATTTACCTCAATGATCCAACAATTTTTATTTCAAAGGGAAAAAGTCCCATTAACAAAAATAATAAATACAAGACTACTAGATTGCGCTATTTTAGTGAATATAGATTTTTCCTGGTGATTTGGGCATTTTACTAATGGCAGGTATTACTAGAGACTTTTAGGAAATGCCCATTAGTCTCGAATGTTAAGAACGTTACATGCCACATTAATTTGATTTCATTATCATGGAAATGAGAAATGTGAGATTAGTTGATCTGCGTTATCACTATTTATTATGTAATAGGCGTCGATATGGTGTTGTTATCAAACAACTATATTAACCCCTTAATGACCAGCCTTTTTTGACGTTTTTCCATCGTCGCATTCCAAAGCTATAACTTTTTATTTTTGCGTCGACATAGCTGTATAAGGTCTTGTTTTTTGCGGGACAAGTTGTATTTTTTAATAGCACCATTTTGGGGGACATTATTTATTGATTAACTTTTTTTGGGGGGGGGAATAGAAAAAAACCTGAAAGTTCGCCACTCTTTTTCGCGTCCTAAATCTATGCCATTTACCGTGTGATATAAATAACACTAACTTTATTCAGCGGGTTGTTACGATTGCAACGATACCAAATTTGTATAGTTTTTGTATGTTTTACTACTTTTACACAGTAAAAACGCTTTTTTTTTTCAAAATTATTCGTTTTTGTGTCTCCATATTTGAAGAGCCGTAACGTTTTCATTTTTTCGCCGATGCGGTTGTATGAGGGATTTTTTTTTGCGGAAAGACTTGTAGTTTTTGTTGGTACCATTTTGGAGTAGATGCAACTTTTTGATCACTTTTTATCAAATTTTTTTGAAGTCAGGATTCACAGAAAACAGCAATTGTTCCATAGTTTTTTATTACATTTTTTACGGCGTTCACCGTGCGGGTTAAATAATGTAATAGATTTATAGTCGGGGTCGTTACGGACGCGGCGATACCAAATATGTGTAACTTTTTTACTTTATTTTGTTTTTTAATAGTAAAGCATTTTGTAAGGGGAAAAGCTGGGTTTTTCATTTTTTTTTCACATTTTTTTTAAAATTAACTTTCTTAAACTTTTTTAACTTTTTTACTAGTCCCACTAGGGGACTTTAATATGCGATTCTCCGATCGCTATTGTAATACACTGCAATACTTTTGTATTGCAGTGTATTACTGCCTGTCCGTTTAAAACGGGCATCTGCTAGGTCATGCCTCCGGCATGATCTAGCAGGCATTCACTCCAGGCAGACCTGGGGGCCTTTATTAGGCCCCCGGCTGCCATTAGAGACACAGACACTCGGCGATCGTATCGCCTGGTGTCGGTGGGAGAGAGAGGGAGCTCCCTCCTTCTCTCCAAAACCACTCAGATGCGGTGCACGCTATTGTGCACCGCATCAGAGGGGTTAAACGGGTGAGATCGATACTAATATCGATCTCACACAGCAGAGCAGGGATGCTCCCAGCCCTCAGTTGCCTCTGGCAGCTGAGAGCAGGGAGATTTGACGCTCCCTGCTCTGTTTACTTTATCCTGATGCAGTGCCGTAAAAAGGCATATGCATCAGAATAAAGCCTGTTAGTGGCCGCCGTTAAAAGGCGTATTGGCGGTCACTAACGGGTTAATATGGATATGAAGAATACTTTTATTTAAATCTAGGGTTGTAGGTGTTGACTCGCTAGTGTTATCCTTACAGAGGAAGCATATATGACTCGGTAATCGGTACAGTAATTTATTTTAATTGTTAAAGGGTCCTTATGGATCCTAAATGTGTCAGATGCTTTCTAATAGAATAATATAAAAATCTTAGCATTTACATTTTTACGCTCTCTACTGTATTTTCTGTCACCCCCCCCCATCAATTAATGCGTTGTGATTGCCAGCAACAAATGGAACAAGGCCCTGTACGTAAATGGGACTCAGTGAAGCAGTGTTTGTATGGAGTGGTGGGCGAGCATGCGTGCCTATAGACATAAGAGTCTTGTGTATGTATTTGATGGGATCCACTGTCCATTCCATATGAATGGAGACAGCAGAGCATCCATGACATCTCCAGTTGGACACATTTTAATTTTCAATTAATATGTACGGTCCTGTTTCCTTGGGTGTAACATATATATTAAGGAACTGAGCTGTAACCTACATTACATGTAAAGTTACACTCCTGCCAGCGCTGGGATGAGTGCTGTTAGACACTGTTCACATAACCGTATCCGTTCATGTTCTGGAATATCCCTGATGTATTCAACTGTAAACCATACATGTTTATTCATCACCCATAGACTGTAAAAGGAACATATACCGGCGTGCACTGTAGGCTTCTTTCCGAAAATGCCTCTGTGCTAAAAAGTAATAGTGGAAAAAATAAAAAAGAACGGAGTTCACACCAAGGGCCAATCAATGCACTTCTCCGCATTATAGTAGATATTAGCGAAAAAAAGAACATTCATAACGCGATAATTTATTTGTCTGATTTTGGCACGGCTGTCAATGAAAAAGTTTCCTAAAACCCTGACAATCTTGGTGATCTACTTTTTTATACTGCAGATGGAAAACACTATCAAGCAGTCTGAGAATGACTTAAACAAATTGCTGGAGTCTACTCGGCGCCTGCATGAAGAATACAAACCTCTGAAAGAGCACGTAGATGCCCTGAGAATGACTCTTGGGCTGCAGAGGCTGCCGGACCTGTGTGAAGAAGAGGAAAAGCTGTCTCTGGAGTAAGTAGTATATATTTTAGCTACATACCCGTTGTCTGTAATTCTAAGAAAAAACAGATAAATCAACAATTTCACTTTTCTTTTAAGTCCGGGATACGTGTCGTGTCCTTGGTGTCATTTGTCTATAAAAATCTGCTTATATGATGACCATTATAAAAGCACAAAACTCCACAGGGATTACAGCAATATCTTTCTTTTCTGTCACTTTGTAATATATTGGGTAATTCCTTTATATATTAATATTAAATTGTTGATTGTGGATATATCCTTTTTAGGGCATATGTATCTAATAGAGCGAGAGATGAGCACAGATACAAAGAATAGCATGATGATAAAAGCATGAGGAATAGTATGATGATAATGGGCGACATATAGTGCTTATTTGCCCCCCACCGTCAGCAGGAATCCCACTGCGATCAGCTTATCGTCTAGGGAAGTGTAACAGGATGATGTGGTTCAAACCTTACAACTTCTTGCATGTATTCAGTTCCATTAGCTTCAAAATAATAACCTGCAAGGCTGCTGGGCGAATTCAAGTTCAATGGGGCTTTATTGGTTCCTATAGGCAAACTACTGATAGATTAGTCTTTAGTCTAGAATCCATTCACAGCCTACAGACCACCATAAACAGCAACCTGTGACCTACCGGGCCATTCTCCGTGCAATTAAAGGGATTTTGCATTTTTATGTAAATACAGTTTTATCTTTGTATAAAGAAAAGTTCTGCAAATTTCATATATACGTTGTGTTGGCAAACAGAGATCTTGAAAACTGATGATTTGCATCAGATTTTGTTTCTTAATGAAAATCTGTAGAGACCAAACACTTCTCATAGCTAAGGCCCCATTTTCATCACATTTTTACCCTACGCTTAGTATGCACGCCAGGAAAGCTCCCGAGGTACAAGCTAAATGTATCCATAAGGCTCCATTAGCATGGCGAAGGCCAAAAGAGTGTCCTTTTGGCCTTTGTCGGGCTAGTATACGTTGGTATATGTTTTTTAGGTATGGAATGGAGTAGTAGACTACGCAATTCCATACAACGGGATCTTGTAAAAAGAGTATATTGTGTGGTATATTTTATTTTAACATATAAGCTTATGGGTAATGTATGCACTATATGGCTTATGTCATAGGCATTCGTTAAAAGTATATGTCATGAGCTTCATGACATATGTGTGTGATGGATGCCCGACAGTGGCATTTCTCACCCATAGGCTTTTATGGCATCCGTTTAACATATACAGTGGATATAAAAAGTCGACACATTCCTGTTAAAATGCCAGGTTTTTGTCATGTTACAAAATCAGTCCAAGATGAATAATTTCAGAACTTTTTCCACCTTTTAATGTCACCTATAATCTATATAACTGTATTGAAAAACAAACGGAAGTCTTTTAGGGTGGAAAAATAAAGAAGAAAAATAATGTGCTTGCGTAAATATGCACACCCTTAAACTAATACTTTGTTGAATTATCCTTTGACTTTATGACCGCATTCAGTCTTTTTGGGTATAAGTCTATCAGCCTGGCACATCTTGACTTGGCAATTGTTGCCCACTCTTCCTTGCAAAAGCGCTCCAAATCTGTCAGATTGTGACGGCATCTCCTGTGTACAGCCCTCTTCAGGTCACCCCACAGATTTTCAATTGGATTCAGGTCTGGGCTCTGGCTGGACCATTACAAAACGTTGATCTTCTCCTGGTGAAGCCATTCTTTTGTTGATTTGGAGGTATGCTTTGGGTCGTTGTCGTGCTGAAAGGTGAAATTCATCTTCTGCTTTTTAGCAGAGGCCTGCAGGTTTTGTGCCAATATTGTCTAATATTTGGAACTGTTCATAATTCCCTTCACCTTGATTAAAGCCCCAGTTCCAGCTGCAGAAAAACAGCCCCAAATCATAATGCTGCCTCCACCATGCTTCACTGTGGGTATGGTGTACTTTTGGTGATGTGCCGTGTTGGCTTTGCGCCAAACATACCTTTTGTAATTATGCCCAAAAAGTACAACCTTGGTGTCATCAGACCATAACACGTTTTCCCACATGCTTTTGGCAGACTTGCTGTAGGTCTTTGCCAAACATAGCCGGGCTTGGATGTTTTTCTTTGTTAGAAAAGGCTTTCGTCTTGCCATCCTACCCCACAGCCCAGACATATGAAGAATATGGGAGATTGTTGTCACATGCACTACACAACCAGTACCTGCCAGAAAGCCCTGCAGCTCCTTTAATGTTGCTGTAGGCCTCTTGGTAGCCACCCGGCCCAATTTTCGTCTTGTCTTTTCATCAATTTTTGAGGGACACCCAGTTTTTGGTAATGTCACTGTTGTGCCAAATGTAATCCACTTTTTGATGAGTCTTCACTGTGTTCCATAGTATATCTAATGCCTTGGAAATTCTTTGGTACCCTTCTCCCGACTGATACCTTTCAACAATCAGATGCATTTGATGTGCTTTAATCTCTTTACAGACCATGGCTTTTGCTGTCACATGCAACAGAAAATGTGACTAAAATCCTAATAGAACAGCTGAACTTTATATGGGGTTTCTCAGAATCACTTGTATTGTATTTGAATTGTAGTTTTGTTATTTTTATTTCCTCCTCTAATGCAAGCTATAATCTGTACAATTCCATTGAAAAACAAACTCAAATCATTTAAAGGTGGAAAAAGTTGTGAAATGATTCATCTTGTACTGATTTTTTTGACATGACAAAAACCTGGCATTTTAACAGGGGTGTGTAGACTTTTTTTTTTTTCATATCTACTGTAGATCATGGAAAACTCGTGACATACAGTACTGAGTAAGAATGCTTTCAAAAATAGAAATATTGTTAGTGTTTTGTTTTTTTTTATCAATTAACAAAATGCAAAGTGAATGAATAGAAAAATCTAAATTTCATTTATATTTGGTGTGACCATCCTTTTGGCTTTAAAACGGCATCAATTCCTCTAGGTACACTTGCACACAGATTTTGAAGGAACCAGCAGGGAGGTTGTTCCAAACATCTTGGAGAGCTAACCACAGATCTTCTGTGGATGTAGGTTTCCTTCAAGCTTTTCTGTCTCCATGTAATCCCAGACAGACTCTGTAGAGATGAGGGCTCTCTGTATCATCACTTCCAGGGCTCCTTGTTCTTCTTTACACTGAAGATAGTTCTTAATGACATTGGCTGTATGTTTGGGGTTGTTGTCCTGCTGCAGAATAAATTTGGAGCCAATCAGACGCCTCCCTGATCGTATTGCATGATAAGTATCTGCCTGTATTTCTCAGCATTGAGGACACTATTAATCCTGACAAAATCCCCAAATCCATTTATGAAATGCAGCCCCAAACTTGCAAGGAACCTCCACCATGCTTCACTGTTGCCTGCATACTCTCACTATTGCACCGCTCTCCAGCACTTCGGCCAACAAACTGCCTTCTGTTACAGCCAAATATATTTCAAATTTTGGCATCAGTCTAGAGCACCTGCTGCCATTTTTCTGCACTGCAGTTCCTATGTTTTTGTGCATAGTTGAGACGTTTGGCCTTGTTTCCACATCGGAGGTATGGCTTTTTGGGTGCAATACTTCTGTGAAGATCACTTCTGGCCAGACTTCTCCAAACAGTAGATGGGTATAAAAATAGAAAAGATTTACTAGAAGTTTCGCTCACCTCATAACCACCACGCTATGGTTGCGTTTCCAATGCGTTTCCAATGCGTTTTCATTGCGTTTAGCTGATGCAAATTGATGTATGGTTGATCCGAATGCTGTAGGTGCTCGTAGATGCTCCCAAACTTATCCTGTCGGCCGCAGGTGATCAAAGCAATAATGGTGTGTAGTAAAGGCAGATCCAGCACTCAAAATTAAAAGTTTCAAGTTTTATTCAGGTCATGTTAAAACAAAGAATCCCGGGACCACGCTTATGCGTTTCAGACCGCTAGGGTCCTTAATCATAGCTTGCTTTTCTAAAATAAATAATTCACATATATATATATATATATATATATATATATATATAGTCAAAGGCATTTAGTCAGGTGACTATCTGGGGCTGGACTTAGAAATTTAACCCTATACTGCATGTAGCAAAATTAGTATCGTAATTACAATATAATATCACAATTTGCAGGATTATCATATTAGGATAGTACAAACATAGTCCATAACATATTAATGAATGAATGTCACATAAAAAATCTATTTTGATTTAAACCAGGGAAGTCATTTAATGTGCTGCGCGTGTGTAATAATGACAGAACATTTTAAAATGTGAATACTTCTGAAAGAGATATTATTTGGAGTGTATCAGTAGTGTGTTACTGTACACTGTTCATAACTAATAGTATAATAGTTGGCCAGTACTAAAATAGTGGGATTTCCCAATATGTGTTACGCCCGTGGTGCTGAAGAACAGCTCCTTTCCAGATGATACTCCAAAAGTATTATCTAGTTTCGGAGAGCATTATTACCTTGAGTAAAGCATAACATTGCTAAGATGGGCTAGCTAATGGAAAAGACAATATTTAATGGACACTATTATTTAATAAATTTAGTATAACTTGAATATCATTTAACTTTGGATAGTATATTAATATTTAATCTCATCTTCTTAGCAATGTTATGCTTTACTCAAGGTAATTAATAATGCTCTCCGGAACTAGATAATACTTTTGGAGTATCATCTGGAAAGGAGCTGTTCTTCAGCACCACGGGCGTAACACATATTGGGAAATCCCACTATTTTAGTACTGGACAACTATTATACTATTCGTTATGAACAGTGTACAGTAAGTAACACACTACTGATACACTCCAAATAATATCTCTTTCAGAAGTATTCACATTTTAAAATGTTCTGTCATTATTACACACGCGCAGCACATTAGCCGTCTCTCTTGAACTATGTTTGACTGCATTATACACCTGAAGACTAATGAATCAATTCACATGTTTCGTGTCACAAAAATACACTGATGACTTCCCTGGTTTAAATCAAAATAGATTTTTTAAGTGACATTCATTCATTAATATGTTATTGACTTTGTTTGTACAATCCTAATATGATCCTGCGAATTGTGATATTATATTGTAAGTACGATACAAATTTTTCTACATGCAGTATAGGGTTAAATTTCTAAGTCCAGCCCCAGATAGTCACCTGACTAAATGCCTTTGACTAATATATATATATATATATATATATATATATATATATATATATATATATATATATATATATATATATATATATATATATATTAGTCAATGTGTGTGTGTGTGTGTGAGAATTTATTTTAGAAAAGCAAGCTATGATTAATGACCCTAGCGGTCTGAAAGGCGTAAGCGTGGTCCCGGGATTCTTTGTTTTACCTTTGTTTTAACATGACCTGAATAAAACTTGGAACTTTTAATTTTGAGTGCTGGATCCGCCTTTACTACACACCATTATTAGTAGATGGGTATACCTGGGTCCCACTGTTTTCTGCCAGTTCTGAGCTGATGGCACTGCTGGACATCTTCTGATTTAAAAGGGAAGTAAGCATGATGTGTCTTTGATCTGTTGCACTAAGTTTTCTGGGCCGACCATATCGTCCATGGTCCTCAACGTTGCCAGTTTCTTTGTGCTTCTTCAAAAGAGCTTGAACATCACATCTTGAAACCCCAGTCTGCTTTGAAATTTTTACCTGGGAGAGACCTTGCTGATGCAGTATAACTACCTTATATCTTGTTGCTTTGCTCAGTCTTGCCATGGTGAACCTGTGACATGAAACGGTCTTCCACACCCTCACCTTTGTAGCAGAGCTTGGCTGTTTCGCACCCAGTTTTAAGCCTCCTACACAGAAGAATTGATGCTGTTTTGAAGGCAAAGAGTTGTCACACCAAATATTGATTTATCAGTTTACAAAATACAAACTAAAGCTTCTTTTTTTGAAAGCATTCTTACTTTGCAGCATTTTTCCACAACTGCCTAACACAGTAATGTGTATGATAAATGGATTCCATAATAGTCTTTGGGTGACAGATGCCACTGTTACGCATTCGTGTGCAGACTGTCCGTGAGTTTTGCGCAGCGTGAGTCTGCTGCGTAAAACTCACGACATGTTCTATATTTAGGCGTTTTTCGCGCATCACGCACCCATTGAAGTCAATGGGTGCGTGAAAATCACGCGCACCACACAGAAACACTTCCGTGGGACAAGCGCTATTTGCGCAACAGCAGTAAAAGAATGAATGTGAATAGAAAAGCACCACGTGCTTTTCTGTTTACAAACATCCAAACAGAGTGTCATAATGATGGCAGCTGCGCGAAAAGCACGCAGCCGCGCATCCATATGAACAGGACACACGGAGCTGACACGCTGCTGCAACGCGCGCAAAACGCAGCGTTTTGTGCGCGCTAAATGCTCACGTTCGTCTGAATCCCCCCTTAGTCTTATAGTTTGCTACAATGTATCAGCCCACAATTCAGGTTGTTTAGTTCACAGAATACCTAGATTGGGTAGAGTTTTATTCACCTCTCAGCTTCGAGAAGTATTTGGTTTGTACAGGTTTTCAGCCTCCGAATGTAAACAAGAATGTTCCCCTTTACTTTCAGCAAACCCAGATCTCAATAACTAATTCGTGAAGTATATTAGAAAGTTGTGGAACTTTTCATTATATACTGAATATGCTTTATTAACAAACACACTTTTAACTAAATTTACTATGTGTATTTATAATACTGTCATTTTCAGGTGATCCGCATTCTGCAGGAGGTTCTAGATTTAACTTCCATCCTTTTTCTACGCCATATTGTAACTTCACTATAATTTTAACGATATGCTAATTTGTAATGGAAGTCATAAAATGAGACCATGCTCCCTTCTACAATAGGAAAGATATTCCTTTTCCCATAGGCAATTGTCACAGATCTCTAGAGGGCATCTATAAGTCTATTCTATAATGTGGCTAGAAAAAATGTAACCCAGATTTTGAACTAATGTAATTCTTGTCTTTTTGTTGTAGCTATTTTGAAAAACAGAAAGCTGAGTGGCAGACAGAGCCTCAGGAGCCACCGATACCAGAATCCCTGGCAGCAGCAGCGGCAGCAGCCCAACAGCTACAAGTTGCCAGAAAGCAGGATACCAGACAGACCGCTACATTCCGCCAGCAGCCGCCTCCCATGAAGGTAACTGTCATATTATTTTTGCCAACCACTGGAAGCCATATACGATGCACTGATCTATGGTCACCTCACAACGAATCTAACTATTCTATCCAGTGCCGGATTTACGTATCAGGAGCCTGTAGGCACAGATTGTCTTGTGCCTTACATTCTGCCAATCAAGTATGCCACTTCTCACAACATGTAGCGACCTCTGCAGCATTCCTCTTGTTAATTTCGGAGAGTCCTCTATTTCATTCCCACAACAGTCTGTGCCAAATTTACACACACACAACCACAATTTTACAAATTAACACACACTGAGTGTGTTCATATGTGATTTTCCCCTTCAGGGGATGGCCTTCCCCCTCGGCCACTTATAGGCACAGGCCTACTGTGCCTACTGATAAACCTGGCTCTAATTTAGCTGCTAAAATAAGCTGCCGAAGATGTTTAGCAACTTCTATTGAAAATATATACATTGCTACATATATAATAGTGTATGTCTGGCTTTACTATTTCACTTGTATTGAGAGGTTTTATATGAATGCATATTCTGCAATTGTATGTACGTACTGTGTGTTTTTTTTTTGTCCGCATAATCTAAACATGTATTTTTATTTCCCCAGGCCTGCTTGTCTTGTCACCAGCAAATCCATCGTAACGCACCCATTTGCCCACTCTGTAAAGCAAAGAGCCGGTCTCGAAATCCAAAGAAGCCAAAACGGAAGCAAGATGAATAAAAAGATTGTGGCCAATTCCTAATCCTGAAAAGTCCCTTTTGCCCTCACATGTTTTCTAGTAACAATGTAACCATGCTCGCCCTGAAGCCTGTGAAACCTTGAACTGAACGTGTGGTGTTTTTCTATTTAACGTGTTGTAAGCACAATGGGCCTGTTTTGTTACAGTGGCGTAGTTTTAGCATAAAACAGAGCTGCAAAACAAAGCAACAAATATTGTACCTGTTTTTGCTGTAACTCTGCTACAACCATACATTCCCAGTGTTTGTTGTAATTTTTTAGTTAAAGGAGAAGAAAATATATCTACGTTTTTTGGTGCTATTTTCACATCCTGCCCTTTGAACAAAAATTTCCATTGCTATCCGAGGATAAGAACAATGTGCAATTACATAAGGAAAAAAAAAGAGCACTCAAAACGATTACTTTAAAATGCCTAAATTACATGCCTCTCACAAGCAAATGGATCAATAAAATAAAAGGGAAGAAAAAAATATCATAGTAAAATGTATTGTGTATACTTGTGCCAGATCCCGTAAGGCTAAAGTATCTGCTATAAAGTTGCTGTGGGTGTATGGGTCAGTTTAGGTGCTGATCTGTATTGCCTGGGGATGAAACCACGCAGCCTTATAAACAGCTCCTATCGGGAGGGGGGGGGGTCTCTTAATCTAGGGTAGAATAACGGTGTTATGGCATCACACTGAGCACCATATAGTGGCACAGGGAGTGACTACAGCTCCATAGTACGCAGCCTCAGGGACTTAGTGTGCCACCATACAGCCTCCTGCACATGGCTCTGCTGATGTGCTCTTTATCCTCCAACAAACCACATACCTATTATAGAATCCTTTTTTTTTTTTTTCTGCAGAAAATTAGCAGAAGTCTTTGATAAATTTGTCATACTCGGACAATGGAAGTCCACATCCCTTTCACATTGCTGTTTGTGTTGGTAAAAGTGTTCGGAAAGAATGGAATTCACTTTAATATTGTTTCACTAGGAAACTGTTGTAATTGCATTCATAAATCTTATCCATTGTCTCGCCTCCCAATGTGCCCCTATAAAGAGTTTCTGCCTAATAATAATAATAATAATCACCCAAATGTCTATGCTTTTGTGTTGGGGAATGGCAGTCATCCTTTCACACATTGCAGATTGGCTCTTCATTTTGTTTCAGTTTTTTAAGCCAAAACCAGGAGTCCATGGAAAGAAAAAAGTATTCACGTTTCCAGGCTGGAATCACACATGCAGTTTCAGGTGCGTTTTTTTTTTTTTTTTTTTGTTTTTTTTAGCCAAAGTCAGGAGTGGACAAAAAGGAGAGGAGATGTATCAGTCTTTTGTTTATACCTTTACATCCTTTTGAATCCACTCCTGGCTTTGGTTTAAAAACTGCACCTAAAATTGGCATTTTTTTATGGAGTTTGGGGTGCTTGTGTAATTCCAGCTTTATACTCTTTAGTCCCTACCTGGTTGTAAATGCAAAAACAGACCGAAACTTCACTGCGGGAAATAGGCCGAACACTTTAAAATTCATCGGTTAAGAGAGAAGACACTGCTCAATCGCCTTTTAAGGGAACTAAAAATCCAAATGGATATTTTTTCTTAATAATTTGTATATTGTAATATAACTAAGAATAAAGCTGGTGGAAATAGGGGCAGATAATATAATCCTTAAAGAGGATCTGTCACTAGTTTAGTCCCTATCTTCTAACTAATCTACAAGGTGCGATGATGATGATAACTACAGTGATTTTTATTTTATTTTCAAAAACGTCTATTTGCAGAGTTATGAGTGTTTTTCTAAATATGCTAATTTGGCTAAAGTTGCCAAATGGAAAGTAACTTTCTTTTCAATCTGGGCGGTGTAATGTTTTCTGTATGATCCTGCCCATGATACGACTAGAAAGGTTTGATCATTTGAGTATGCAGGGCCCAAAAAATATTTTATGTCATCCCTATTTACATAAACCGATTGGTACATGCAGGAGGAAGGTCTAATTAGTGTACATATGTTAATATGTGCTACACTAGTGCCTATATATAAAGGCTAGACCTCAATAAAGCCAAGTAAACCTTGGTGTATTGCCCTAAATAACTAATATAGAACCTATAGAGTGTAGGGTGTAATTAACACAAATATTTGAAAAAATTTATACATTTTATTGAATATCACAACATTAAAAGATAGGTCATACAGAGCATAAGCAAAGAGACGTCTAACAATGCAGAGGACATACAAGGAACAGTAACTGACAATGTCAAGGGTAGTGTAACAGATTACTTCTAGGAGTATGCACTATAATTGTCTTGCTAAATCGCTTGATATTACTCCTAAATAGCAGTATGAACTGGCTGTGATCTGTGCAGCTCGTACCTGTGCATTAGAAGATAGAGCGTCCTGCTCTGTCTCCTTCAGCGATGGCTGCCATACTGGTTACTGGAGCCTAGGAGACCGAGCGGAACGCTTTATTTTTCCATTTATGAGGGATATTTCTTTGTGTGGGATGAGTTGAAGTTGTCATTGTTAACATTTTGGAGTACATATGACATTTGATGTCTTTTAATTTTATTTAGTTTTTTTTCTTCAGGCATTTGTGTTTCTTCATTTTTTTTATGGCGTTCACAATGCAAGATAAATAATGTTTTATTTTTATAGATGAGGTCGTTAGGAATGTGACAATACCCATTATGTGATTTTTTTATTTTTTTTGAATTCTTGTACATTTTTCTTCTTAAAAAGCATTTTGTGAGGGGGAAAAACATTTTTGGGGGGATTTTTTTTATATTTCTATAATTTTTTTATTACCCTTTTTTTATTTATTTTTTATTTAAGTACCTGTATGGGACTTAAACATTTAATCTCTGTATCGCTACTAGAATACATTGCAACACTTCTCTATTGCAAGGTATTATGCCTGTCAGTGCTATACCATCGGCTGCCCCATTGTGGTCCACACCCAGCGCCGTGACAATGTGGCTCCAGTACTGGCCATACATTTTTCAATCCCAAATGAAATTCAGCATTAGAATTCAAGGGTGGGAGAGACCCAAGGCACCAGGTATCAAAGCTGGCCCGCCAGATAATGCAAGAATACATTCGGCAACGCAGCTCCAGCTTCATTCCTTAGGTCTCTGAAGCGTAGAAAGTTTGTTTACATCCCCCCCCCCTCATAAAAACAGCGCAAACAGTGAGTTCACTATTTTGAAAAAACATTTAGGCACAATCATATCTGCGTGTTCCAGAACGTACAAGAACTTGGGCAAAACAATCATTTTCATAAATTAATGCGTCCCACCACCGACAGAGGCAGGAGTTTCCACACTTGAAATTTGTCCCTAAGATACTTCAACAAGGGTGCGACGTTTAAATCATAAGATCGAGAACTGTCTTTAGCAATATGAATCCCCAAATATTTGAAGTCAGAGGTAACCCTTAAACCACAGAATTCGGAACCCCAACCACAATCATCCCGTCTCAGGGGCATCAAGTACGACTTCTGCCAATTTATAAATAGACCCGAATACTTCCCGAAGACATTGATAATGGATATAGCTTTAGGAAGAGTAGCATTAGGGTTAGCCATAAAAAGTGCCATGTGATCTGCATAAAGACCTATACGGTCCTCTCTAGGGCCTATTCTTATCCCCATAGATGTGGAATCTTGTCTAATTTGAATAGCTAAGGGTTCAATGGCCAATGCAAATATGAGTGGCGAAAGGGAACACCCCTGCCTCGTGCCCCTATGGAGGCAAAAGGAAGGGGACAGTACCCCATTCACCAACACCTGACCCCTAGGAGACCGGTACAACATAGAAACCCATTTAATAAAACCCTCCCCAAAATCAAATCTGCGCAACACTACCAGTAAATAAGGCCATTCAACCGAGTCAAATGCCTTGGCTGCATCCAGAGAAGCCAAGGCCCAGTCCTACTGCTCCCCCCATCCATCGTACATTCTCAGAAGTGGATGTGCCAGGTATAAACCCACACTGATCCAGGTGAATAACCTCCTGTATCACCGTACATAAGCAATTAGCTAACGACTTGGTCAATATTTTGTAATCCACTTTTAACTGCGATATTGGCCTATAAGACCCACAATCTTCAGAATTTTTCTCAGGTTTTAATAACACTACTATGGTTGCATCACACATCGAATCCGGGAGAGCAAATTCCCCAAAACTATACTCAAACAGGGTCAACAGCTGAGGAGCTAACAATTCCCCATATTGTAGATAGACTTCAAGAGGAATCCCATCCGGCCCAGAGGCTTTCCCCTCCAACATTTCTTCCACAGTGAAAGGGGCATCCAACATCCCCACCTGCTCGGACGTCAAAGTAGGAAAAGAGACTCCATCCAAATACAACTCCAACACATCCAGCTCATAGTCGACCCGAGAGGAATACAATTGATCGAAAAATAATGCAAATTGAGTAAGAATGTCATCCGGGGAGGTACATATCCGATCTGACAATGCCAAGTACAGGTGGAGATCTAGAGCTATTTCTAACGATATGAGCAAGAATCTTACCCGACTGATTTCCCAGCTCAAAGTGAGATTGCTTGCTCAAAAACAAACTACGTGAGGATTTATCTTTCAGAACCTGAAGGTACTGTCTTCCCAAGCCTAACCATTCATGCCTATTAGACGGGGATGGATCTTGCAGAAATTTCCCCTCCGCTTGCGAACACCTGTGTGCTAAGTCCTCCTCCTGAAGGGCCGAAGAAAGTTTAACATACGATATGGAAGACTGGAGACACCCCCTCAAATAGGCCTTAAGCATATCCCACACAAGCATGCGATTCTCCATTCGAGAATGGGCATCTATAAAAACCGACAATTGATCAGATTTTTCGTCATTCTGCTGGATGAGTTGGAGCCAGAAGGATAAATTTGACACACCCCCCTTCGACCAACCTGCGTCTTTTTCATTGTCATCAGTACTTGACTATGGTCTGAAATCCCCCTCTGTAAATGCAATATAGAGTCCACTTCACGGAGAACGGCAGGAGAGCCAAAAATATAATCTATTCTAGATAACGCATTGTGTTGTGAAGTATGACACGTAAACTCTCGAATACCAATATGGGTAGCACTCCATAAAACTATCCACCCCATTTCTAACATAAGTAGGCTCAATTGAGATGGGCCAGTGGAACCGTGTCCCACGGGTCTATGCATACGGTCTATACAGGGTTCCATAAGCAGGTTAAAATCCCCCATCAATATAATACGGGAGCCCGGATATGATGACGCAAATCGCATGGCATCCTGAATAATCTCCAATGTGGCCGGTGGGGTGTTGTAGATACCTATTATCACATGGGGACACTCATCTATTGCTGCATGTAGAAAAATAAATCTCCCATTAGGATCAATGTTGGACTGGAGCAGTTTCCATCGGAGCTCAGAATGCACCAAAATAGCCACTCTCCTAGAGTAAGATGTGTGGGAAGCATGACCAACCCATTGCACCCAGGGTTTATTCAGAGTCTGCACCGTGTCAGCTGTCAAGTGCGTTTCCTACAGACAAGTCAAATGAGGCCGGTGTCGCCTCAGAGCAGCAAATATCATATGTTTCTTTTCAGGAGAACCCATACCACGCACATTCCAGGACATTAACTGTAACCCTGCCATTCCCCAGTATTATTACATATTAGACAGTCACAGACCAGAACCCTACTTATTATGTATGCGTACATATCTGCAGCAATTAGAATTGACCCATAAACTCGCATAACGTAGCTTTGAAAACACATTGCTCAACAGGAGCGAACCTTTTGCAGCCTAGAACCTAGGGGGGTAGTCTGTACAGCTAGCGGAATTCTGCTGTAAAGACTCAAAAGTATCCAAGTACCGCAGCACCTCTCCCAGCCATCACCCTTTACACAGAAAAAAACAGACATATTTTGAAAACTGATCCCCAATCAGCAACCCACATGCGTTAGTGACATTTCCACCACAGTAATAAAATGAGGAATATAGATATCTTAATAAAGCAACCAATACCAGGTATTCCACGCGAACTCTTGCATTAAATAACAATATACAGGTCAGTATCAGCAGCGCATAAGTTTGCACCCAACAGGAGGTACAATTATGTCAAACAATACGGGATATCCATGAGTTCCATATGTCAGCTATATTTACCCAAGCAGGACAGCCAGATAGATCAGCGACGAGGAGATCGTCTATTTTTAGTGAGCCAGTCATCCGCATCAGACGGATCAGTGAAGAATAAGGCACGATCTCCGTCCACAATCCGAAAGTCTAGCAGGATAAGCCATCGAATATGGAATCTGCAAATCCTGAAGTCGGCGCTTGATCTGAGCATAGGACGCCCTTTGACGCTGTAAATCAGGCGAAAAATCAGGATAAATGGACACCGAAGCATTGTCAAACCGTATCTCTCCAGCTTTGCGGGCTTCCAAGATAACTGAATCCCGATCCTTACAATTCAGCAGACGGGCTAGCAGGGGTCTCGGGGGAGCACCCGGTATGGGAGGTCTCGCTGGGACACGATTTGCCCTCTCCACCGCAAAGGCTAGCGAAAATGAGGCTCCAGGGATGGTGTCCCGGAGCCATTTCTCCACAAATTCCCCTGGTCGTTGCCCCTCTGCTCTCTCCGGCAATCCCACAATCCGGAGATTATTGCGTCATGACATATTTTCCAGGTCATCTGCCTTCTGTCTCCATAAATCCACCTTGCGATGTAAGTCTTGTATAGCAGCCGGCATGTTCTCAGTATGGTCCTCCAAGGTGGAAACCCGGCCCTCTGCCTCAGTCACCCATTCCCTCAAATTTTGGAGGTCCTGGCGCAACAAGCCCACATCCACCCTCACCTCATCAATCTTCTCTGTGAGCGATGTATGGGTGTCCAGAATGGCTGTTAACAGCTTCTCCGACGCCTCCTGCAGCGTGATCTCCTTAGCAGAGACGGGAGGTACAGGATCTGGTGCCTCAGCCATTACCAGTGCAGACGCTGACACAGAGGAGCTCCCGCTGGCGCCATCTTGGATCGCCGCGCAGGCAGAGGATTTCAGTTTTTCCGCCGCATCTGTGGCTTTAGTTGGACCCATCCTTTTCTTGGAAGATGTCCTTCCCTTCCTTCGCAGTTGGTAGGGAATTTTGGCAGGTTTAACAGTGTCAGGAGGATAATAAGCAGGATGCTGGCCCGGAGCTACCGCCGCACACGTCCTCTCACATCAGCAGTTGGCCACACCCCCACAACCTGATTTGTTTTTATGAAGTCCAGTAAAAGCCTGGACAGAGGGGCTGCTGTGGATATAATGTTTTTATACTTTGCAAAGACATTTGAATCTGTCCCTCGAAGACGCCTAATGGATAAATTAAAGTGGTTTCTGACCAAAAAACGGCAGGGGTAGGAGGGCTGCATTAAAAAAAAAAAAAGTCCTTACTCACCTGATATGGCTGCAGCAATGACGTGCTTATATACCCACATGATCGTTGCAGCCAATAACTGGTCTCAGTGGGTATACAGCAAAGGATCGCTGAGGCTAGTGATTGACTGCAGTGATCACATAGGTATACGGTCACATCATCACTGCAACCATGTCAAGGAGTGGTGGCACTGAATCACCTGGGATCTGTGAGGTGAGTAATGCTTCTTTTTTTTAATGCATCTCGCCTACTTTGGCCAATTTTTTAAATAATTCGGGAAACTCCTTTTAAGGTCTACACAGCTTAGAAAGTATAGTTTGTAAATGGATTTCAAATTGGCTCAAGGACCGTATTCAGAGAGTTGTGGTCAATTATTCCTACTCTGTATGGTCCCCGGTTATAAGTGGTGTGCCCCAGGGCTCAGTTCTGGAACCTCTATTATTCAACTTTATATATGATATAGAGAATGGAATTAATAGATCATAAATTACATGCTGATTTTGACACACTCAGAGTTTGGGCATACACTTGGCAAATGATAAAGTCATAATCCAAGGAGGAGGCAGCACTCCAAGTAAATGTAAAAACTTCAGAGACGTTTATTCACCCAGTGTTCAGGCAATGTCTCAGCTACCCGTTAAAGGGATTATCAAGCAATGAATGTATGTAATTTCAGTATATATATATATATATATATATATATATGTATTTATATATATATATATACATATATATATATATATATATATATATATATATATATATACACACACATATATATATATATACAATAGAACAAGGGCTAGGAGCAGCACTGTGTCAATAACCAAGAAACGGTTGGTGCTAGCTTCAAAAATCAAGGAGTAACGTGCTCCCCATACATATATCAAAGAAAGCACTCAGCAAAAAATGTGAATTTATTCACCCAACACAGCAACGTTTCACTTCCTCCATGGAAGCATTTTATATATATATATATATATATGTTCAACATTACAATTATACAATTAAGCTAATCATACATGATTAATAGAATAAAGTGCAAAACATCATAAAATGTGAAATGATTACATATTTCATTATCAGCAAAAACTGTTCTGACGGTACAATATAATATAAATACATACAAATTACAAAATCCATAAAAATACAATAAAGTGCTTAAAGTGTCAATTCTAGTTAATTGTCATATCATAAATACCAGCTGCACTCACTCCCGAGTTCTCAAAATCAATGCACCTGTCTTACATAGAAGAGATTGTATATCCTATAATATACTGGCATCTCAGTGTTGTATGGGACCCTTTTTTTTTGTCTTGTGACTAGACGTCACTTGTGTCTGTAGATGGATGCGGGAGCATTCGCAGTGGGCCCCATACAACACTGAGATACTAGTATGTTATAGGATATACAATTTTTTCTATGTAAGACAGGTGTATTGATTTTGAGAACTTGGGGGTGAGTTCAGCTGGTATTTATGATATTGCAATCAACTAGAATTGACACTTTAAGCACTTTATTGTATTTTTATGGATTTTGAAATTGTATGCATATATATTGTTGTCAGTACACAGTTTTTACTGATAATGAAATCTGCAATCATGTCACCTTTTATTATATTTTGCAATTTATTCTATAATTCATGTTTGATTATCCTGTAATGTTGAACACTATATATATATATATGTTTCACCTCTATGAAGGATTTTTCAAGTCAAGGACTTGAAAAAGCCTTCATAGAGAAGGTGAAACGTTGCAGTGGATGCTGGATGAATAAACCAGAGTGTTTTTGAGTGCTGCTTCTATCTCTCTTTTTTGGATACACGTTTGTGCAGGGAGAGGTCACTCCCTGTTTGAAAGCTGAGCACCAGCCTTAACAGGCAAGGAATCACAGTGCTGCTCACTGGCATAGCTATAGGGGTCGCAGCGGTCGCAATTGCCCACAGCCCACAGCAATTGCCCATTGCCCACAGCCCCCTGCACCAAATCAATAAAAAGTTACTATAGTAACTCGGGCCGCGGGCCCCTGTTACTATAGTAACAGACTGTACTTACCTTCCTGGTTCCGGATCGCAGCAAAGGTCCTGACGTCAAACGCTGTGCGCAGCGCATGACGTCACAGCGCTATGCGCCGCGCACAGCATCGAGACGACAGAACCACCGCCGTGGCTGAAGAGGAAGGTAAGATTAGCCCTGACTGGCGGGGTCCGACTCCCGGGACCCGTGAATCAGCTGTTTTGAGGGGGCCGCAGCACTCGTATGAGAGCTGCTCCCCTTCATTCCGGTCACTTCATTCCGGTCACACTGTGAATCCGTGTCGGCGATTCACAGTGTGAGCGAGTAGTGAAATGAAGGGGAAGCAGCTCTCGTACGAGACAGCTGATTTGTGGGTCCTGGGAGACACATCAGCAATTGATGGCCTATCCTGTGGATATATCCAAAGCAGAAAATTACCACAGCACTGGACCACAAGTGGGTGCACGCCTCAATAGGACCGGATCCGCGGTCCCCAATATCAGATAGACAAAATAGACGATGAGACAGCACTTCCAACATATGTCAGCTTTTTAATCACCCGTGCGACGTTTAACCCTGCTGGACTGAAACGTCGCACGGGTGATTAAAAAGCTGACATATGTTGGAAGTGCTGTCTCCTCGTCTATTTTGTCTATCCTGTGGATAGGCCATCAATGTTTAGGGACTGCACAACCCCTAAGCCTACGATGTAGCAGGCTTAGGGGGCCCATGAGACAGGATCACAGATTGTGTGATGCTGTCTGCTGGGCCCTGTATCTGAGCCAATCACATGCTAGGCTTAGATACATGGCCCATGCGTGATCCTGTCTGCTGGGCCCTGTATCTAAGCCTACCACACTGTAGGTTTAGATACAGGGCCCCAGCACACAGTAATCTTATACTGTATAAGATTACTGTCTGCTGGGCCCTGTATCTAAGCCAATCACATGGTAGGCTTAGATACATGGCCCATGTGTGATCCTGTCTGATGGGCCCTGTATCTAAGCCAATCACATGGATCACAGATTGTGTGATGCTGTCTGCTGGGCCCTGTATCTGAGCCAATCACATGATAGGCTTAGATACATGGCCCATGCGTGATCCTGTCTGCTGGGCCCTGTATCTAAGCCTACCACACTGTAGGTTTAGATACAGGGCCCCAGCACACAGTAATCTTATACTGTATAAGATTACTGTCTGCTGGGCCCTGTATCTAAGCCAATCACATGGTAGGCTTAGATACATGGCCCATGTGTGATCCTGTCTGATGGGCCCTGTATCTAAGCCAATCACATGGTAGGCTTAGATACATGACCCATGTGTGATCATGTCTGATGGGCCCTGTATCTAAGCCAATCACATGGTAGGCTTAGATACATGGCACATGTGTGATCCTGTCTGATGGGCCCTGTATATAAGCCTACCACACGGTAGGTTTAGATACAGGGCCCCAGCACACAGTAATCTTATACTGTATAAGATTACTGTCTGCTGGACCCTGTATCTAAGCCTACGTTGTGGTAGGCTTAGATAGAGGGTCCCACAGACAGTATCACACATGGGCCCTGTATCTAAGCCTAACACATGTGTTACTAATCGTTTTTTTGTGTGTTTTCTTACAGGTTCGGTCGTTGGACTACGGCGGATTCCAGGACTACTTTGATTATGGCTTTTTTTTTATTATCAATAAAATGGTTAATGAGGGTTGTGTGTTTTTTTTTTTTATTTCAATAAAATATTTTTTCTATGTCTTTGTGTTTTTTTTTAAACTATATTACTACCGCCTTAGTAATGGCCGCCGGCTGATTGACAACATCCATTGCTAAGGCGGGGCTTAGTGTTAGCCAGTGCAGAGGCGAACACTAACCCCCTTTATTACCCCGGTACTCACCGCCACCAGGGATGCTGGGAAGAGCCGGGTACGAACCAGTACCCGTCCATCTGTAGTGACGGGCAGGCACCGGGGTGGCCGCAGGCTGGTAGTATTAGGCTGGGGAAGGCCAAAAACAGTGGCCCTTCCCACCCTGGTAATGCTAGGCTGCTGCTGCTTTATTGTATCTGGCTGGTTATGAAAAATGGGGGGGACCCCACGTCATTTAAAAATAAAAAAAAATAAAAATAATTGGAAAGAACGATGTGGGGTCCCCCCCAATTTTCATAACCAGCCAGATACAACACAGCAGCAGCAGGCAGCATTACCAGGGTGGTAGGGGCCACTGTTTTTGGCCTTCCCCAGCCTAATACTGCCAGCCTGCGGCCACCCCGGTGCCTGCCCGTCACTACAGATGGGCGGGTACTGGTTTGTACCCTGTTCTTCCCAGCATCCCTGTTGGCGGTGGGTACCGGGGTAATAATGGGGGTTAGTGTTGGCCTCTGCACCTGCTAACATTAAGCCCCGCCTTAGTAATGGAGGTTGTCAATCAGCCAGCGGCCATTACTAAGGCGGTGATAATAAAGTTTAAAAAGATGCAAGCACATAGAAAAAATATTTTATTGAAATAAAAAAACACAACCCTCATTAACCATTTTATCGAGAATAAAAAAAACGCCGTCATTGAAGTCCTCGAATCCGAAGTCCAACAACCGAACCTGTAAAAAAACACAAACACACAAAAATAATCAGTAACACAAAGAAGCAAAATTATTATTCTTACCTTTCCTGGGTCCAGCGCTGGAGCCGCAATGTCAGTGAGCTGAGCCCTGTATCTAATCCAATCATGTGGGATATTGTCTGTTGAGCCACTGTATCTAATCCTATCATGTGTGATACTGTCTGCTGAGCCCTGTATCTAATCCAATCATGTGTGATACTATCTGCTGAGCCCTGTATTTAATCCAATCATGTGTGATACTGTCTGCTGGGCCCTGTATCTAATCGTATCATGTGTGATACTGTCTGCTGGGCCCTATATCTAATCCTATCATGTGTGATACTATCTGCTGAGCCACTGTATCTAATCCTATCATATGTGATACTGTCTGCTGGGCTCTATATCTAATCCAATCATGTGTGATACTGTCTGCTCAGCCACTGTATCTAATCCTATCATGTGTGATACTGTCTGCTGAGCCACTGTATCTAATCCTATCATGTGTGATACTGCCTTCTGAGCCACTGTATCTAATCCTATCATGTGTGGTACTGTCTGCTGAGCCACTGTATCTAATCCTATCATGTGTGATACTGTCTGCTGAGTCATTGTATCTAATCCTATCATGTGTGATACTGTCTGCTGGGCCACTGTATCTAATCCTATCATGTGTGATACTGTCTGCTCAGCCACTGTATCTAATCCTATCATGTGTGATACTGTCTGCTCAGCCACTGTATCTAATCCTATCATGTGTGATACTGTCTGCTGAGCCAATGTATCTAATCCTATCCATAGTTTATAGGGTCGTAGTGCTATAGATATGCTATGCTGTCTCCTATACACACATTTTTTTTTGGGCGGACACATATGTATTGGGGCTATTTCCCCTGACATTTTAAGCCCTGAGGGTATGTTCACACGGCAGCGTCCATTACAGCTGAAATTACAGTGCTGTTTTCAGGAGAAAACAGCACCGTAATTTCAGCCATAATGGCATGTGCAGGCGTCTTTCGCTGCGTCCATTACGGACGTAATTGCAGCTGTTTTTCCATGGAGTCCATGGAAAACGGCTCCATTTACGTCTGAAGAAGTGACAGTCACTTCTTTGACGTGGGCGTCTTTTTTACGCGCCGCCTTTTGAACGTCGGCACAGAACATCGTAAGACCCATTCAAATGAATGGGCAGATGTTTGCCAACGCTTTTGAGCCGCATTTTCGGAGGTAATTCAAGGCTAAAACGCCCGAATTACGTCCGTAAATAGGGTGTGTGAACCCAGCCTTAGTGACGCCCCGGCTGCTAGTGCTGCATTGTTGGATCACTTAGGAGACCCAGCGATGCAGCTGAAAGTTGCGGACCGTCGGCCATGATAAGTTTGCGGGGGGGGGGGTCCAATAAGAACTTTTGCATCGGGGCCCATGAGCCTTTAGCTATGCCCCTGGTGCTGCTCCTACCCATCATTTGTATATATACTGAAAGATTTATACAGGGGGTGCCCTCTGTCCCTAAGCTGCGACCCATGATGTATGGGGGCTGTATACTGGGGGTTTCCTCAGTCCCTCAGGCTGGCTTCTAAGTCTTACCTGAAGATAGAAGCCATGCTTTTATTCTAGAGCGGCATGCAGGTTCCTGTCCCTCGGCTCCTAGAAGTGGATCCCATGCACCTCTGGGCGGGTGTACTAATATGGCCGCCATCAGGTAGGGAATACGCCGGCTTCTGGTGCAATCTCTCACAGCTTGGTTCGTACTGCACATGCGCAAGAACGGATGTCTCGCAGGATCCCGGCGGTTTAATAAAAGACCACAAATTTAGGGCTACAGTGCTGCCTAAGCTGCTAGACCCTGGGGAACTAAGGTATCTAGCTAAGATGGTGTCAGGGTAATGACAGAGGTGTTTCCTCCTTGTTTGGCACAACTTGGTTTAACTTTGCCACATGCAGGTTTAATTGTAAATTACATGCCTTTTTCCCCAGATGGCAAGTCCTGCATCTCAAGGGAAACGCAAAAGGAAATCCAAACACAATATGTCTAAGAGTTGTCAGCAACCGCTGCCGAGGGATTGGGACCAGAGTTTCTGCTCCTCATGCAGATCTCCTGAACAATCCCTCCACACTGAAGCCAAGGGGTTTCTGTCTTGGTTTAAAGAGACTCTGTCACCACATTATAAGTGCCCTATCTCCTACATAAGGAGATCGGCGCTGTAATGTAGGTGACAGTAATGCTTTTTATTTAGAAAAACGATCTATTTTCACCACGTTAGGAGCGATTTTAGCTTTATGCTAATTAGTTTCTTAATGCCCAAGTGGGCGTGTTTTTACTTTAGACCAAGTGGGCTTTGTACAGAGGAGAGATAGTGACCAATCAGTGTAATGCACTTCTCTCCATTTATTGCGTTGTTCACTATGTGCTGTCTTATACTAACATATTAACGTTACTGAAGTGTTTCCACAGTGAATAGTCATTCCTTCCAGCCAGGACGGGATGTCTATCCACAATCCCTGCACTTCGTTAACATTTGTTTGGTACTTACAGCAGAGCAAAGCGTAATGTTTTCATATTTTCACGGTGGTGACAAGCAGCGTACATTCAAATACAAGCAAACGGGTAAACCCCACCTTCTGAAAGAAATCCCCCTTTCAAAAAAATTCTAACTTATGACGCCAAGAGAAAAGAGTGTCAAGTAGCGGGAAGGCTGGGAAAGTTTGTTCACCTATGGCTAAAAACTTCTACAGATGCCTGAATCAGATCCACCATCTAGAATGGCTACTCATTGGATCTAAATACCAATCCAATAAACAAATTCTGTATAAACAGAGGAAGAAATCCGGTGGTTCTCAGTCTCATTCAAGACTTCATAAGAAAGGGAGCATTGGAAGAAGTCCCGTATCATCAGCGAGGTCAGGGAGTGTGCTCCCCTATCTTTGCTGTTCCAAAAAAGGAAGACAAATGGCGTTTAGTGATAGATTTGACGTACCTGAACAAATTCTTTGTAAAGAGAAAGTTCAAAATGGAATCCATACAATCGGTCTTAAATATTATTCAAGAAGGAGATTTTCTAGCCACTATCGATCTACAAGATGCATACCTTCATATCCCGGTCCTAAAGAAACACAGGAAATTTCTACATCATCAAGTGTTACATCTTCAGTTCACCTGCCTACCCTTTGGGATAACATCAGCACCCCGAGTGTTTACGAGAGTAACAGTGGTACTATCTGCAGTACTACGAATGAAAGGGACCTTCGTATGTCCTTACCTGGATGATTGGCTGGTGAGAGTCCCGTCAGAAGACATTCTTACACGGCACCTAAAAGTCACTCTAGACATGCTCATCTCACATGGCTTCATGATAGACCTCCAAAAGTCTCATCTAACACCATGCACCATTTTAAAGTACCTAGGCTTCATGGTAATCACACAAGAAATGTCTCTGACACTGTCCAGCTACCGGATATATTATTCCATCCGTCAGGGAGTTCAATGACTAATATCATTAAATCAGTGCTCTATCCGTCAGGCCATGAGTGTGTTAGGCCTTCTAATGTCGGCTATCGAGGCGGTACACTGGGTACTCTTGACATCCTAATGTCAATGTCTTCAGACGTGAGACAAGACCTCCAGTGGTGGCTGGTACCCTACCATCTCGATCGAGGCAGTTCTCAGACCAGGTCGGTATTGGTTCAGAGTGCACTAGACTTATAGGAGGTGCACGAATAGGGTCCCAACCCAATCGTATGTAGAGAAGTATTCGGCACACAGACAAATATGATTCAAAAAAATGATTCCGTTTTATTTGTATTGTATTCAAATGCCATGGGCGGAGTGCGTGCAACGTTTCGGTCCAAGAAGACCTTCGTAAGGCACTAAAGGTGTACAAAATTTGACACATAAATATCTAGGCATCATTTTTACACAATATGTATATCATATCTCATAACATAAATATAAATAGCAATTTCTCGAGACAAGAGAAAAGTAAATAATAAATGATAACGTTTAAAATAAAATAAAATTAAAACAAGAACAGAATACATATGCAAAACTCATACATAGTTCATACTATCATCAATATCTATGCATACCAAGCACTACATTTGATGCAGAAAAAATGTAAACAATCAAAAGTATGAGCATGTGTATGCCAAACGGAAGACATCACATCCGTGGCACCGTATCCAAGGCTAGAGGTATAGTACAGGTTAAGCTATCCCTCAAAGACCATGTCTAAATCGTATAATCACTTAATATATATGTATAAGGAAACACATCTGAGTATATTTGCAATGTTACGGCAGTAATCCCAAAATTGCCACAAAATTCTGTGGCTGGAAACAGTACTGTGGAGCATACAGTGTCATGTGTATAGTGCAAGAAATCCAGCGATCCTGTAGATGCTTCCTTGATCTAGTTCCCATACTCAGGAAAATACATAAATACTCTAGCATGGAAGACAATATAAGCATGATGCACCACATAATGCAAAATAGTTGTGCTGTTAATGTACTGACAGTATCCTTATGTCATAGAGAGCATACAATATACAATATATATGGCTTGTAGAAACTGTCCCATCCGTGCTACTTAGTCAGGAGCTGCATGTGTATACTCACCATCAAACACTAGTAACCCTTATACTATAATAGCTGCCCCGGTTGTATCCTAGTTGGTATGTGATGCATAGTGATGGCAGTAGACAAGCTGAAAAGGATGAAGGAATTGAAATAAGTATCCTTACCTAGAACCCTGTTGGCGTGGGCAGCTATTATAGTATAAGGGTTACTAGTGTTTGATGGTGAGTATACACATGCAACACCTGACTAAGTAGCACGGATGGGACAGTTTCTACAGGCCATATATATTGTATATTGCAAATGAGTGTTCATATGAACGCTTGTTCCCAATCATTGCCCTGTGTAATAAGGGCAACGTTCAGCCGATGAATGAGAAAAAGCTGTTATGAACTTAGATGTGATCAGTAAGAGCTTGATTCTGCGTGTCAGAGACACGCAAGACCATCTGACCCTGAACCCGTCAGTGCCACTGACCTGACGGATACAGGTTTCAGCGCTAGATACAGCTGCTCTGTATACAGGATACAAAGCAGCTGTATCTCAAAAAGTAAAACAGATTTTTAATAAAAGGTAATTAGAAAGTTGCACCAAGTGCACAGATCGCACAGAATATAGTATAAAGAATTTGAGAACCAAGAGTCACAAGGCCATATATAATGTAAAAAAGATAATTTTATTGCATATAAATAAACATATAACATCTATAATAATAAAAACACAACGAGGTTTCTAAAAAAGAGAAGTAGTATATGGATCACGTCACAAGTGATCAAACGCAGGAATGATGTAAATGCTACACCTTATCCTAAAGGAGCAGGGTATATATATTCCACCTAAGCACGGGGACATACATGTGGTCGACACAAGTGATATATAGAGGACCATGCGGTCAATACGTCCATTGCAATGGTGTATGTTATATCGAGTCTAGTGACTATAATGCTACAAACATAACACTGCAAACATAACACTGAACATGTCCCCACATATGATAAGCGTCTCCCTAAGTAACCTATGAGGAGGTACTCCCAGAAGGGGGACCCACTATACCATGTAACACAAGGGGAATATACCGTGCATGTATCCAATGGTGAGCAAGAGAACCCATCCGGCAAATACCGGACGGAGCCCATGAATCAAAACTTACCCATGGGTGTAATGATGAACCTGCGAACAACGTGATCCACGTAACGAAAGATGATAATAGCACCCCACAGAATATAGTGCAGCACAACCTCATATTTTATAATATTATGTTATTTTCAGAAATTGTTCTCTTAGCTGTGTACAGTGGCTTAGCTATAGGGGTTGCAGCGGTCACAGTTGCAAACGGGCCCCAAAGTCTGTGTACGCTGCGTCTGCAATGATGGTCTCTAAGACCAAGTTACGTCGGATGGGGGGAGAGGAGGAATTGGGCCGGATGTGGGTGGGATCTCCTAACTCCAGTTCCAGACAGTGTAGACAGGGGCGGGGTGGCAGGGATGATAACCTGTTTTATCCTGAAGGGGATTCATAACATTTTAGCATTAACAAAGAACTTTCTTCAGTTTCCTACTCAACTTTTGACCAGGCAGTTGGTATAGTGAAGCAGTTTGGGCCTGGGGAATGGATGGCCAAGGCTGACATTGAAGCTGCTTTTAGATTATTGCCCATTCACCCGTTGTGTTTTAGTTATTTAGGTTTTCAGTTTAACAATCAGTTCTTTTTTGATAAATGTTTACCTACGGGATGTTCATTGTCCTGATTTTATTTTGAAGCTTTTTCTAGTTTTTTTGAGTGGGTAGTGGCTGTTAAATGTATGAAGGGAGGTATAATTCATTATTTGGATGATTTTCTTTTTGTTGGTCCTATAAATTCTCCAGTTTGTTCACAAATACTAAGCATATTTTTTGGTGTTCCTTTAGCGCTTAAAAAAACTATTCTTCCCACCGATATCTTATATCTTGGTATTGTAATCGATTCGGCCACTTGTGAATTTAGGTTACCAGTGGAGAAGATTCATAAAACGAAGATGTTGCTTATGTCTTTGTGTAGAGTTAAGCAGGCTACTGTTAAAGATATTCAGTCAGTTTTAGGCCTGTTGGCTTTTGCGTCCAGAGTTATGCGAATGGGCAGAGTTTTTTGTAGATGCACAGCTATGCAATTAGCCGATATTAAGAATCCTCTTTTCTTGATTGACATCTCTGTAGATATGAGGGAGGATTTTCGATTATGGTTGGATTATTTGATGGTATACAATGGTCATTCTTTTTGGCAAGCTGAGTTTGTGGGTTCTGACCAATTTAATTTGTTTACAGACGCGTCAGGATCAGTTGGTTTTGGTGCATTTTGGAATGGTCGATGGTGCGCTGAAAGATGGCACCAATCCTGGTATATTAATAAAGTGTTAAAAAATATGGTTTTATTAGAACTTTTTCCGGTAGTAGTCTCATTGTCATTATGGGGTTCAGCTTTTGAAAACAAGGATTCGTTTACACATGGATAACAAAGGTGTGTTGTTTGCTGTTAACAACCAACGGACATTTAGAAGACAAAAAGTTAAGTTGTTACGTCATTTAGTTCTGATTTGTTTAAAGTTAAATATTTGGGTTAAAGCTGTTCATATTCCGGGTTTAGCCAATTCTATTGCTGATGCTTGGTCACGTTTTCAGTTTCCCAGATTCCGTGGATTGGTCCCCTGGGCAGAAGTGGAAGGGGAACCTTGTCCAGATCACCTGTGGGGGTTAATTTGGATGTAACGTTTACGTTTTTGGAGAAGACAGTGGCGAAATCCACATGGTCTGGATATGTAGCGGCCTGGAAGAAATGGTGTAAGGTGTTAGCTTTGTATAATCTCCCAGTTGATCGTAGTATCTCTTATATTTTGTCTTCAATTATTTGATGAAAAGTTGGCTTATAGCAGTGTGTGTAAACTTCTAGCTGGTGTTTCCTTTTTTATGAAGATATTGCAAGAACCTCCGGTAAACAGTTTCTTTTTAATAAATCCGATTTTAAAAGGTTATATAAGAGGAAATTGTTTCCCTGATGGGAGATGTCCTATTTCTGAAGATATTTTGCTACAACTGTGTTCAGTTTACTCGAAATGTTGCTACTCTGACTTTGAAGCAGTATTGTTCTCTGCAGCATTTTCTCTTATGTTTTCTGGTGCGCTGCATATTGGGAAGCTTTTGCCAAAAACAAAAAAGGTTTATTATTTTCTCAAGTTTAGGTTACACGCTATTTAATGTTTTTCTTTATTGCACAATCAAAAACGGATCAAGAAGGTACGTTGCGTTTGAATAGGCTGCAAAGATCCTTAGTTTGTCCATTTCTTTTGTTAAAAAATTATTTCGCCATTAGACCTGCAGCTATGAATTTGCTTTTGGTTCATCAGGATGATAGTAAACTTACTCAGTTTCAATTTCGGTCAGTGCTGCGGAAATGTCTTAGGGAATTGGGATTGCTTAGCCATGACTTTTCTTCCCATTCTTTCCGTATAGGTGCAGCTACAGAAGCCTATAGAGCTGGTTTAGGCACTGGAGTTAATAAAAAGAATGGGTAGATGGGATTCGAATTGTTTTCAGAGTTATATTAGACCATCGTTATCTCTAGTTTAATTATGTTTTTTTCGCTTCCACAGGTCAGGTTGCTTGGATCGTTGGCCATTCTTCATCCATTGGGCTGAACGCAGAGCAGCGGACAGATGTTATAGTACAAATTTATCCTTGGATCCAGCTTTAATAAAAATTTACTGGAGGGGTCTTAGGGGTCAGAAATGTGAAAGTTTGATCGAGCAAATTATGATGATGAGTAATTGGTACCCAGATCCAGATATAATTATTGTACATTTAGGGGGTAACGACATAGGTGAAGACAGTACTGTTAATTTAATTTTTCTCTTGAAACACAGTTTATTGACACTTAAGCATCTTTTCCCTAAGACTAAGTTAATTTATTCTGAAATTATTTCTCGCCCAATATGGCTGCGGTCTAGGGTTTTAAAGTTCTGTGACAAAATACGGAAACAAGTGAATAGATATATGTTCCAATTTTTACCTTTGCTAGGTGGTTTTTCATTTAGACACACAGATCTGGAAGGTGGTGTGCCCGGCCGTTATAGAAAAAATGCTGTACATTTATCTGAGATCGGTTTGGACATTTTTAATTTGAACCTCCAGACAATGATTGAACTTGCTTTTGGTGGGGGTTGGGCCAGAGATGCTTTAGGGCATTCTGGCCTGTTGGGGTAAGTCGCTCAGCAGTATGAGTGGACATTTATGTATTATTAGTGGTAGGCTTGAGCTTATGGCTAAGCCTGGTTAATAATTCAGGATGATAAAGCTAATGGTTATTATTATACAATGTTTTATGGTAACTTTAATAAAAGGCAGTGGCCAGAATATTTTTAGCACCACTCTAGTGTCGTGTCTATTTATTTAGTTATAGCTTAAGTTTTTGACAATGGTTAATTTGACAATGGTTATTTTGCTTATAATGTTACTAGTATGTTTTGTAATCCCATGCAACGTATATATGTATGTTTAGGTAAGTGGGTGGTGGTATAGATTAGGATTGTTTATATTGTACCACGTGTAGTGTTAGTGTATCCAATACATTTTAAGTTATTATGTGTATTCGGATACACTGATACTATACTGTGATTATTTACTGTGTTTGGTGTATCTTATCTAAGTATTATTTACTGTATGTATTAATAAATATTACCTTTATTTCTACTATACAGTCGTATCCACTTACTTAGCAGCAAAACAAATATATTAACGTTACTACAGGGAAAAAGGTAGGGGAACTAGGCATAACCCTAGTGACCCTGATATAAAGGAGGTAGTAGTAGTGGGAGACACTAGCCGGTGAACCCAACTATTACACCAACACCATTTACACTATCCTAACAGAGGCGTAACTTGAAGCTCCTGGGTCCCAATGCATAGTTTATAACAGAACCCCCCACCTACCATGTGCTATTTATTTTACTGTTGTCTTCTTATGTGACAGGGCAGACTTTGGACCACCTCAGGCACCGCTGCACCCCTTATAGCTATGCCCCTGAAGTGCTGGATATTTTTATTATAAGACCTTTCTATCTAAAACAAGGCAACCCCTAAATTGAAACAAATTCCACTATTATTTTTACCCAGTGGCTCCTTTACAGTGACACAATTTGCATTTCCTACTAAACATCAGGCTTGCGATTTTATACACAGAAGGGGAAATAGAGACGTATAGATAGTAGTACAAAGGACATTTGGAGCTGTTGCACATAGCAACCAATCATATTACAGCTTTAACTTTTCTGAAGCAGATTGAGAAATGAATTGTGATTGGTTACTATGGACAAACAGTTGTCTCCTGTCTTTTTTTTCTATATAAATACATATTCTATAAATGAAAATTGTGCCAGCTTGAGAAAAATAAATGTCACAAACTTTATCATGAAATTCCTTGGATGAACACTAGATGGAGATCATGCATTATTTATCACCCATATAAATCTTGGCATTCCCAACATTGAGCAGTCAGTTTTCTAAGAAATTTGTGATGCATTTACCTTAAAGAGGCTCTGTCACCAGATTTTGCAACCCCTATCTGCTATTGCAGCAGATCGGCGCTGCAATGTAGATTACAGTAACGTTTTTATTTTTAAAAAACGAGCATTTTTGGCCAAGTTATGACCATTTTTGTATTTATGCAAATGAGGCTTGCAAAAGTACAACTGGGCGTGTTTACAGTAAAAGTACAACTGGGCGTGTATTATGTGCGTATATCGGGGCGTTTTTACTTCTTTTACTAGCTGGGCGTTGTGAATGGGAGTGTATGATGCTGACGAATCAGCATCATCCACTTCTGTTCGTTAACACCCAGCTTCTGGCAGTGCAGACACACAGCGCGTTCTCCAGAGATCACGCTGTGACGTCACTCACTTCCTGCCCCAGGTCCTGCATCGTGTCGGCCACATCGGCACCAGAGGCTACAGTTGATTCTGCAGCAGCATCAGCGTTTGCAGGTAAGCAGCTACATCGACTTACCTGCAAATGCTGATGCTGCTGCAGAATCAACTGTAGCCTCTGGTGCCGACACGATGCAGGACCTGTGAGTGACGTCACAGATCTGCACTGCCAGAAGCTGGGCGTTGTGAAGAGAAGTGGATGATACTTCTCATCAGAACGCCCAGCTAGTAAAAGAAGTAAACACGCCCCGATGTACGCACATAATACACGCCCAGTTGGACTTTTACTTTAAACACGCCCAGTTGTACTTTTGCAAGCCTCATTTACATAAATACAAAAATGGTCATAACTTGGCCAAAAATGTTCGTTTTTTAAAAATAAAAACGTTACTGTAATCTACATTGCAGCGCCGATCTGCTGCAATAGCAGATAGGGGTTGCAAAATCTGGTGACAGAGCCTCTTTAACGTTTAATTGAACAAATTAATAAGATAAATGGAATTAAAAACTCTGTTGCTAAAAAAAAAAGACCGCAAAGGTTTTAGTTATGTATATTTTACCTGTATGTTTATTTTCTGTAGTGACATTTTATACATATTTAATTTTAGTACTCTATAATTGTAATGGGTGTATTTACATGCATATAGCTAAAAAGTTGGCTACTCTTCCAAAAAGTGCAATCTGAAGAATGAAATCCAGCCCGGTCTATGAATGCAATGGTGCTTCATGCAGAATTATGCGTTAACAATAAAAAAAAGACTGGGAAAAAGTTGACTGTAAAGTATTTAATAAAAACCGCTAATGCCTTCTCCAGCCATTGGGAAAAATGCATAGTGATAGTAAAAAAAACAATCACAGTTTGCAAGGAAGTAAGAACACAACTGTGGAGAAGTGACTATGATCAAACACACATAGGGGAAATTTAGGCTGGACATAATGTGAAGTATACTGTGCACATTCTGTATAGAAGCTGATACAATAATAAAGGCAATTAAATTACAATTCGTTGTCCAAAACAAAAATATCCATGTACTGTAAGTCATGCAAAATATGACCTTTCTTTGAAATAGTAGGGCTTTACATGTGGAGATGATCGTGAGCGACAATTGAAATTAGTCAAATTGAACAATTTCTCTAACCATGTAAAGACACCTTAAGAAAAATGAGACAATATATGAGAAGACGAAGTGGAGAGCTGGGTACGTATGCGGACCGTGCTTGCCGTCTTCTCACCTCCCATAGACTTCAGTGGAGGGAACCGCCCACATGGGTCCAGCACTTCATCCTGTGGATTTGTTGTACATGTATTTAGTTGGAATACCCCTTTAAGGAACCATACCGTTATCACTGTAAGTGAACCTGGCATTAATATTGGGGCATTAGCTGGTACCTCTGGGTGTTTCACTGTTAATATGAGACAGAAGACAGAAGAACATATTACCCACAAATAATGTGATACCCATTGGACAAGCTCATTGTTAAGGTTTGACAATTTAATGTACGGCTGCAAGGTCCATTGCCCTTGGATCCAGTGAGATCACTGTTAGTTTGATTAGTCAAAGACATAAGAAAGGCGGTAATGCCAAAACCAAAAATACATGGAAGGAGCAAGCTAAAGATAAGTGCAGGCAGCAAAACCCAACACATCTCTTGCAACACAAAACTTTTTATTGGTGTACACATCCAAGTACACAGCATAGTACGAAGGCTTGTGTGTATGACCTGTAGCCGGTGCTGATCCTTGAATTGGTTATCCAGACCAATATATTACGCAGTATGTACTGGATACCAGTATTTCCGCATATTTTAACAGATAGAGAGACAGAAAGAAAAACAGATGTCATCCTCAGCCCCTATGGTACCGGGGTACTCCGTATTAGACCAACATTTCTTGGAAAGTCAAAAAACCTCATAGATGAATACATTAAAGAAGTTTTTCACCTCTGCCTCTTATACCCACCTGGATATATCTGACCCTAGGTACATGTGTGGCTTTAAGCATATAGCAATGGCAAATTAAAATACTGTACCTGACCATTGCTGTATTCCACATAGATGGTATACTAAGGATCTGAATCTGGACATCGGGAAGACCAGTAAGTGCTGAATATAAGCAACGGCTTCATACAGTATATGGTAGTTTGATCTAAATAGTACATTGTGTAACTCATACTGCATCACTGAACATGCTGTTGCTTGTAGTTCTTCAGTTACGGCGTAGATTCATTAACAGTTAGAAATATATTCCCGATCTAATTACTTGTCACGAGGAACATTGTGCTAATTAGATAATCTATGCATTCATTACTTCTCTCTCCGAAGTTTAATATCTTCATATTTCAGCTTCTTTGGGACCCAATTAATACAAAACATGCAAAGTAACAAAAACATCAGTGAGCATTGCCATGGAAACTGTAACCAAATGAGTATCCTCAGTCTTTTTCACCACCCTGTATAAGAAATTTCCTTTCAATCTCTTGGAAAGATTTAAAGTTCTCTCTGATGTTTGGAGGTGAATAGAAAAATATTTAATGAAGAAGGAAGATCTAAAGCAGTTTCCTTTGACTTAAACATAAGCCACATAAAAGAACCATACACTTGTATCTAAAAACAGCAATTTGCAAGCATAGATCAGCTAGTCACTGTATATTTGCTGAGAAAAGTGCAGGTAATTAAAGGGAGTCTGTCACCAGAAATGTACCTATCAAACTAGCAACAGAGTAATATAGGGTAGGCTCACCTGAATCTAATGTTTATTACCTTTTTTCACATGGATGCCCCCTTTGCAAAGAGAATCCTTTTATTCAGCATATGCAAATGAGCATTTTGGAGCAACGAGGGCGTCACCGTTGCTCCATAATGCTATGTCTTCTTTCCCCGGTCCAACCCTCCCTCCCTTCTTTCATTGATTGACAGGGGCCAGGCAGTGTAATAGGCGAATTCACGCCTGGCCTCGTAGTCTCAGAAATCTATGCACATGCTGCAGAAGCAACCTCATTCCGATGTAAGGAATTAATTTTTCAGTTCCAGAAATCTCTGCAACAAATCTGCCATGTGTAGACATACCCTAACTGATACATTTCCCCCTTCCCTATAGTAAAACTCAGCCTTGGAGACCCTTTAAACCTTATATTTTTAGCAACTCTCTAATATCTGTTACTTTAATTCCTCCCTTTTAAAGAGGATTATTCATTTTATTTAGTTTTACTCCTAGACTAAAGAAGTTTGCAGAGCGATGTATTTATATTTTATATATAACTAGGCTTCCTTCAATAATGGCAAAAAAGGGAAACTGGGATTAAAAAAGACTTTAATACTCCAAATATTAGCACCAAGAAATCCAGTGCAGGCGCAAAGGCCACATATACAAATACAGCAGATGTTACTCATAGACCATGTGTTCAGGCAGATCCTCACTGCTTGTGCATCTGTGAAAATGACAAAGGGGCTCAAAGTGCAAAGTTCCCAGGTAAGTCATTTGAGTCACCTGGAGATAGGTAAACTAAGAGAGAGAAAAGGAGACATGGCGCCACATAGTGCAGGTAATCGAGAGACTAAAATAGAGCACCTAAATTAATAAAAAGTGCTCAGCTAGGATTGTAGATACTGGCAGGTATCACAATGGGGAGAAATGTAAAGACGAAAAAAGCTGCTGCCGCGTCCACAAAAACAAAAGTACAGACTACTGTTCTACAATAACGCATGAAACTTTTCCTATTAAGAGCTCTTTAAATTGTGGAAGCGATTTTGTCATTTATTTGCTACACTATATGTGCAATTTGCAATATGTGGGACGCACGACCCAAACACTTAGGAACAGAATCAACAAACACAGATCAAATGTTAAAAAAGGTTTTCTGAAGCAAAGTGTCTCTCGCCATTGTACATTTAAGCATGATTGTAACTTTGATAACATAAGGCTAAGTTCACACGGAGTATTTTGGGGGAGGAATATCTGCCTCAAAGCTCCAAACGGAATTTTGAGGCAGATATTCCTCCCCCAAAATACTCCGTGTGAATAGCAATTATCGCGCCGTTTTTCGCCCGCGGCCATTGAGCGCCGCGGGCATAAAACACGCTTTCTCCTGCCTCCCATTGAAGTCAATGGGAGGTCGGACGCGGAAGCGCCCGAAGATAGGGCATGTCGCTTCTTTTTCCCGCGAGGCAGTTTTACTGCTCGCGGGAAAAAGACGCCGACGCCTCCCATTGAAATCAATGGGAGGCGTTCTCGGGCCGTTTCTGCCGAGTTTTGCGACGCGGTTTCCGCGTCAAAAAACTCGGCAAAAGACCCCGTGTGAACATAGCCTAACAGTTACCCCAATAGAACAGATTCCTGTGGACATATCTAATAGATTCATCAGACTCAAGCAGAGGGAAAATCATTGGATTTATAAGCTTGTGACCTTACATCCCAATGGTCTGAATGATCTGACAGAATCTACTTTGGAATGATATTATGTACTTTCTACTATATATTATCCTTTATACAAACGTTCTCTTGGTCAGAGACTTGGAACTTCTCTGTTATTATGGTTATTTATTATGCGTTTTTATGCTGACATACCCCTGACCTTACATTGTTTCTTCTGTTTTATTCCTCTATATATCTCTTTCCTTCTTTCTCATTGTTATTATATTTATTATTCTTATTCTTTTTCGAGCATTTTACATTTCCGTGTCCCTTTTTTAGTTCATTCATTTTTAACTGCACCTAGCTTTTATACATTATTTATTTTACTAATTACTTATTATATTATTTCTACTTACCTATTATCGTTAGGACTTTGTGTACCTTTATCATTCTTCTCTTGTTTACTGCGAGTCTATTTCTCGCTCCTCTTCTGCGTACAATTTTGTGTGTCATGATCTTTTCCTTGGTCTTCCTCGGCCACCGTATTCTTCTGGTTGCCTTGACTCCAGGGACGCTGTCCCAGCGCCGCCTGTGTTTTATTCATTTCTTCTTGATCATGCATCACCACTGCCTCTTTCTTACTATCTCCTACGTGGAGTCTCCCCAATCATCATGTGGGTGAGTGTTACATATGTTGCTGTTATAATATTCAATTTTTTTTACAAATTTTGTTTACGTATCTGCTTTCTTCTGTATAACATCTTTCCCATCATTTTTTCTATTTCATTTTTTACTAAGGTTAGTGTTTTTCGTATTTTGTGTATGTTTTAACTAATTTTTTTGGCTAATTAACGGATTCTGTGGATGTGCGTTACTAGTGACGCAATGAATGACATTTGACTTTTGACCCGCCTTTTGGCGGTTTTTGTCTCACCTTGCAGTTATTTGTAATTTATTGTTCTGTATTTAAACCGCTGTAAGTTGCACTGTCTGTATTAGCCTGATGAAGACGCCGGTCTGGCGTTGAAACGCGTAGCTTGTCAACCCTGCATACCTACATTAAATTATGAACTTTGCCTAGTCTATTTTCCTTCACTAGCAGCGCCACTTTGGTTCCATTTTTTTCTTTTTGTGTTACACTGGAGATAGGTAAGTCTGAGATGTAGATCATGTCCATATATCCCTTAATTGTCTCCTTTCTCTTCACTACAAACCATTCCAGCCCAGAGGTCCCATCACAAGGCTATGGCGGCTGACATCATCATCAAATGCCAATAAGGACTTCTTTAGGGCACATAAGCATAAATTTGTCTTATAATAATTCCTTTGCTTCATCCTAAAATTCCTTTTTTATTATTTTAGAATCTCCTTGTTTTCCTTATTCTTGCTTATTTTTGCCTTTATTAGTTCCAAAAGAGTCAACATTTTGTGTTGCTGTTCCTGTTTGGTAGAAGTTAAAGTAATCTGCGTGACAACAATGGACACTTAGATCCACGGAGAGCCGTAAACATCACCCAATGACTCACTGATCCTGATAATAGGCAACAGCCCCCAAAAACTTGGATGCTCGAGTTTACACAGCTTATACCCTTTTGGTTTACCAGTTACATGATGAGTTGTACACTGCATTGATTTTATGTATGTAGTTGTTTTAAAGCGTACCTAATCTTTCTGGTTATAAGCGGTTGTGTGTGTACATAAGGCAGAGGCGTAGCTAGGTTCTCCAGCAAAGATTCAGTTTGACGCCCCACCAACCTCTTTCCCGACATCTCCTTCCCCCTCGCCGTGTTTGTTTTCTCTACCAATCAATGACGTGTCATTTCTTTCCACATTTCTTTTTAAGTAACTCGGGCATAAAAACATTTGTACATATTGCAAGCAATATAGTTCTATACACAACACCAGAACCAAGCTCAATACATATATACAGCACCAGATCCAAGCTCAGTACATAAATACAGCACCAGCACAAATACAGCTCAATTTAGTGCAACCCCTGCCGTATAGGTATGTATGGCGTAAAACTACAGCTCCCAGCATGGCCCGAACAATGATAAGGATATTCTGGGAGTTGCTGTTTCACAAAAAATAAATCATATCATAATCATCTCGCTGCAGATCATACAGTGACTACAGTGCTGATTAGAGGCAGAATAAACATTTACATTAAGTGACTCACCAGTGACGTCTCAGATTCTATTTATTTTTCTCCATCCGGTCCAGACCTCTGATGACTTCTCCCGGTCACAGACCATTTCTGCAGTTTGCCACTCAGATGTCTTCAGCTTCTCACTTTTCCTACATTTCTACACCTATAAACAAAGATAAAGTTCTCATTATACCACACACTACGCCCCTAAATATAATAGCGCCACACACCATATACTGTCACACACACACCGTGCCCCCTGTAGATAGTGCCCCCATATAGCCCACCTCTGTATAGTGTCCCACATATAGCTCCCCCTATAGTGCTCTACAGATAGCCCACCCCTGTATATAGCCCCCTGTAGATATAGCCCACGCCTGTATATAGTGCAATACAGATAGCCCACCCCTGTATATAGCCCCCTGTAGATATAGCCCACCCCTGTATATAGTGCTCAACAGATAGCCCACCCCTGTATATAGCCCCCCTGTAGATATTGCCCACCCCTGTATATAGTGCTCCACATATAGTCCACCCCTGTATATAGTGCTCCACATATAGTCCACCCCATGTATATAGTGCTCCACAGATAGCCCTCCCCTGTATATAGCCCCCCTGTAGATATAGCCCACCCCTGTATATAGTACTCCACATATAGTCCACCCCTGTATATAGTGCTCCACATATAGTCCACCCCTGTATATAGCCCCCCTGTAGATATAGCCCACCCCTGTATATGATGCTCCATAGATAGCCCACCCCAGTATATAGCTCCCCATGTAGATAGACACCCCCCGTAGATAAAGCCCCCCGCGTGTAGGTAGATAAAGCCCCCCGCATGTAGATAAAGCCCCCCCATAGATAAAGTCCCCCCATAGATAAAGTCCCCCTTGTAGGTAAAGCCCCCCCCCCGTGTAGATAAAGCCCCCCATAGATAAAGTCCCCCCGTAGATAAAGTCCCCCTTGTAGATAAAGCCCCCGTGTAGATAAAGTGCCCCCGTAGATAAAGTCCCCCCTGTAGATAAAGTCCCCCGTAGATAAAGTCCCCCCTGTAGATACAGCCACACACTTTTTTATTACAATTAAAAAAAAAAAAGCTATTCAAACTCACCTTAATCCCGCTCCCACGCCGGCCGGCAGCAATGGAGACCTGCTCTCTTCTGCGCAGGTCTCCTGGGGGTTGAACGAAGTGTCTATGAAAGGCGCTGATTGGCTGGGCAGGATGACTTTGCCTGTCATTCAGCGCCTTTCAGTGACGGAAGCTTCACTGGTACAAAAGGTACCAGTCGCTTCACTGGTACAAAAGCGCTGAATAGCCGGGCACGGAACGTACCCGGCAATTCATTGCTTCTAATTTTAACTGTGTCCTATAGACACAGGTACAATTATAGTGCAGGAGGAGGTGGCACTGGCGCCCTCCTCTAAGTTGCGCCCGGGGCACATGCCCCGCCTGCCCCCCCTAGCTACGCCCCTGCATAAGGAATTACAACACTATTTCTGGCTATTAAATGATTGGTTTATGTTATTTTTTTCTAACAGTTCCCCCTCTGCAGACGCTATCTCTAATTCTCAATTTACCCTGAGCTAGTCGAACCTAACTAATATCATGTCTGCCATACACTGCACACATAGAGAAGATGAGAATCCTGCTCTCCTATCTCTATCTATCACATATATAAAGAAGCAGCAGCAGCAGCATAGAGGACATAATACAGCAGTGATAACCAGTGTAGCTGTGAATCCAGTACTGAGGGGAGATAGAACACTTAATCAAATGCTGCTGTAGCATGTGTGTGTCTCTCCTATGCCTCACTCTGCTCCTTCCTCCCCTCTCCTCTCAATAGACTTCTATGGGAATCTATAACCTGATCCCCTGTGAACTAATAGTCCATTTTGTCTTGAGGAGTTGGAAAAAGCAGTAAATTCAGAGTGAGTGAACAGTTGATTTATTTTAATGTTGATGATTATGGCTAACAGTTAATGAAAACCCCAAATTTTAATATTGGGTAAAAGCTCAAGATTGTAGAGAACCTGGGCTTCCGTAACACCTCAGCAGTGCCACAGGCTGATCGCCTCCATGCCACAACGCATTGATGCAGTAATTTATGCAAAAGGAGCCCCGACCAAGTATTGAGTGCATATACTGTACATGCTTTTCAGTAGGCCAACATTTCGGTATTAAAAATCATTTTTGAAATTGGACTTATTTAATATTCTAAATTTTCTGAGAGACAAAATTTGGGATTTTCATTAACGGTTAGCCATAATCATCAACATTAAAAGAAAAAAAATGCTGGAAATAGATCACTTTGTGTGTAATGAATCTATATAATATAGGAGTTTCACTTTTTGAATTGAATTACTGAAATAAATTAACTTTTTGATGATATTCTTATTCATTCAGAAGGACTAGCATGTCCAGAGCCACTTGCATCATAATGAAGCAGTGAATACTCAAGAATAAGTAATGTGTGGGCTCACATGACCAACGTGTCAAAACAGGGAGTGTTTATTATTTAGTGTTTGTCATGCCCACATGATTAACCCTTCACTGGAAGTAGTGGTCTCTATATAGAGGTTTCAGCGCATATATAGCACATGTCTAAGGCCGACTGTCATAACTCCCTACAGAAAGAGAGAAACAGCTATGACAGCACCGTCAACAAAAGCGGGAAAAAACTATTGAATCTATGTCGAAGCTTAGGACTCCACATACTGAATGGCCGCACCAAGGGAGACTCTTTAGGAAGGTATACACTAAACTCCCATGTAGGCAGCAGTGTAATAGACTATGCCATCACGGACATGGACCCCGCAAACATTGGCGCACTCATAGTCACTCCACAAACGCACCTGTCAGATCACAACCAATTACTTCTATACATCAAATCCACAACCAAACCATCTGCACAAAAACCACATCAAACCGGCCTCTTCAACCTGCCCTCATCTTATAAATGGTCCAAAACGTCAACTATAAAATATAAAGAGACAATGCACAGACCAGAAGTGCAGGAGATGCTTCACAACTTCTACAACAAGGTCTATGAGACAAGCCCAGGAGGGGTAAATCAGGCCGTAAATGACCTCAATAATATATTTTATACCATGGCAGAGAAGTCTGACCTGAAAAGATGTGACTACAAGAGGCCACAAGAAATACATCCTAACGGTTGGTTTGACCGTGAGTGCAAAGAAGTACGGAAGACCCTAAGAAATGCCTCAAATAAGAAGCACCAAGACCCAAACAACACCGGTCTGAAAGAGGCCTACAGCAACATACAGAGGCAATACAAGACCATCCTCCGAAAGAAAAAACAAAGGCACATCTCCACCAAACTTACCCAACTCCAAGATGCCCTCCATGACAACTCGTTCTGGGAATTATGGAAACACATGGGCAAAAATTGCAAGAAAAACAACCTTCATATCCAAAATGGCAACATCTGGCTCCAATATTTCAGGGACCTCTACAAAGATATCCCGAAAGACGGACAAAGCCAAGAACAAAAACAAATAATATCAAAATTGAAGGCGATGGAGGAAACACTTAAAGATTCTCAAAACCCCCTGGATACACCAATAACACTGCAAGAAGTAACAGAGAGAACCTCAGACATAAGGTGTAAAAAATCCAGCGGCCTAGACGGAATTTCACCAGAAATGATAAAACACAGCCCGCCAGAAATACAGGCCGCAATAGTAAAACTATTTAATATAGTGCTGAGTGCCGGCTACTTCCCGCAAATCTGGAACCAAGGCCTTATAACACCAATCCACAAGAGTGGGGACAGGTACGACCCAGCCAACTACCGAGGGATATGTGTCAGCAGCAACCTGGGGAAACTGTTCAACAGCTTCCTCACACAGCACAATGTCCTCCAGCAAAGCCAAGCTGGGTTCACGCCAAACCACCGCACCACTGACCACATCTACACCCTGCGCAGCCTCATCAAGAGCCACGTCCACAATACAAAGCATGGGAAGATTTACGCCTGTTTTGTTGACTTTAAGAAGGCCTTCGACTCAGTGTGGCACCCGGGCCTATTCCTGAAACTGCTGGAGAGCGGAATAGGAGGTAAAACCTATGACGTCATCAGAAGCTCCTACACAGAGAACAGATGCAGCGTGAAGGTGAACGGGAGAAGAACGGCTGATTTCCAGCAGAGCCGAGGAGTCAGACAAGGCTGCAGCCTCAGTCCAACGCTCTTCAACATCTACATCAATGAACTGGCCACAGCTCTGGAATCCTCCTCAGCACCAGGTGTCGCCCTCCATGACACCCAGGTGAAATTCCTGTTGTATGCAGATGACCTTCTGTTACTATCACCAACCGAGAAAGGTCTCCAAGACAACCTGCAAATTCTAGAAAAATTCAGCTCCACGTGGGCACTACCCATCAATGCAAAGAAAACCAACATCATGGTGTTCCAGAAGAGAAACTCAAAATCCCCCAGGCACCCGACCTTCACACTAAATAACGCCACAATCACAGCGACCGACAGGCACACTTACCTGGGCCTAGAAATCAACCAATCAGGAAGCTTTAAACAAGCCATAGAGATTCTGAAAGACAAGGCATGCAAAACCTTCTATGCCATCAGAAGAAAACTCTATCATCTCTAACCACCAGTAACGGTCTGGCTGAAAATCTTTGACTCCATCATCTCCCCAATCCCCCTGTATGCCAGTGAAGTCTGGGGTCCGGACACATACCCAGACTGGTCAAGGTGGGATTCCAGCCCAACAGAAATCTTCCACCTAGAATTCTGCAAACACCTTCTCCAAGTCCACAGGAGTATCACAAATAGTGCCTGTCGGGCAGAACTGGGCAGATTCCCACTACACCTCACAATCCAGAAGAGGGCACTATCATTCTGGGCCCATCTACACAGCAGCAGGCAAAGTTCCTATCACCAAGGGGTCCCAGGTAAACCAGGCCCCCCAGAACATCTCACCCTGACCCGGCCTGAAGAAAATGTCACTCAGCGCGGCCTCACAAAAGCCGAAATCAAGGAGACAATAAACAAAGGCAAAGAGGAGTATGTCAGTGACTGGAGGAACGACATAAAGACATCCCAGAAACTGACAATATACCGGAGTCTACAGCGACAATATAAACTGGCGCCATATCTGGAGAAACTGCCAAACCCCAGAGACAGACAGATCCTGAGCCGCTAGAGACTGAGCGCCCACAACCTGCTCATCGAATCCGGGCGCCACAGACAAACCTACCAGCCCAGGGAGAGCCGACTGTGCCAACAGTGCGACCAGGAGGCCGTGGAGGATGAGGCCCACTTCCTGCTACACTGCTCCAAATACTCAGCAGTGAGGGACACTCACTTCAGGAGACTCTCTGATCTCTTACCGGACTTCAGCTCCATGGAAGAGGAAGAGAAACTCTACATCCTGCTGGGTGAAGAGGAAACCACAGTGGGCATAGCGGCACAATATGTCACTGAATGCCATAGACTGAGAGAGACATGATATGCCATGGACTTGTATAACCCTGACCCTAGATGTGTCCCTATCCCCCAATCCCTCAGTCCCTATCCCTCATTCCCTTACTTCTTACTTGCTTTGGCAATGCTAATATGTATTTGGTCCTGCCAATAAAGCTTCTTTGAATTGAATTGAATTGAATTGACTGGAACTAAATCAGTTTTTAGTAGCCCTAATATGTAGATACAATAATAAAAAAATAAATAATATATCGATCATAAAATAAATAAGATATTCAATGAAATAGTATCCTTCATATGCAGTATATCATAAAGGGGCCATATATACTCTGAAAACCACTACTACATACACTAGTATATACATTTTTACTATTAGGTAAAAACAGAAGACTTTCAATAAGCAGGCTCACACTTGTCTCGTCGGTGCTTCTAGTTCACACCAGGAGTGCACGGACGAGGATTTCTAGGCTTTCTGTAAAGGATCTGCCAGGCACAACTTCTGTGTATACTCCCATAGGTAATCAGTCTGCACCTGAGTCTGTGTCTCTGAGACTGACTCCATCTTCCACCACTCACAATGGCAGGCTTAGGAGTGGGAGAGCCTATCGCAGCCTGGCCAGACTGAGCTAGCTCCCGCCCTCTGTCTATTTATACCTGCCTTTCCTGTTCCTCCTTTGCTTGTGATTCTTCTCGTGTGGTTTCCTGGCCCAGCTACAGCTTCTGACTATTTGATCCTGCTCCATACTGACCCTGGCTTACTGACTACTCTTCTGCTCTGCGTTTGGTACCTCCTGCACTCCTGGTTTTGACTCGGCTCGTTAGCATTCTTGTTGCTCACGGTGTTGCCGTGGGCAACTGCCCCTTTCCCTTTGCTTTGTGTTCCCTTGTCTGTTTGTCTCGTGCACTTACTGAGTGTAGGGACCGCCGCCAAGTTGTACCCCGTCGCCTAGGGCGGGTCGTTGCAAGTAGGCAGGGACAGAGTGGCGGGTAGATTAAGGCTCACTTGTCCGTTTCCTTACCCCCGTCATTACATAATCACAAGCCCATATACCTAGTCTACCCTGCTCCCTGACACTACTATGGACCCCCTTGAGACCCTGACCCAGCAAATGCAGGGTCTCTCCCTACAGGTCCAGGCCCTGGCTCAGAGGGTCAACCAGCCTGACGCTACCATGGTAGTGCCCCTCACCTCACCTCTTGAACCCCACCTCAAGTTGCCTGACCGGTTCTCAGGGGACCGGAGGACTTTTCTCTCCTTCGGGAGAGTTGTAGGCTTTACTTCCGCTTAAAGCCTCATTCCTCAGGTTCTGAGAGCCAGCGGGTGGGTATAATTATGTCCCGGCTCCAGGAAGGGCCCCAAGAGTGGGCCTTCTCCTTGGCTCCCGACGCCCCTGAACTTTCTTCCGTTGATCGTTTCTTTTCTGCTCTCGGACTCATTTATGACGAGACTGACAGGACTGCCTTTGCCGAGAGTCAGCTGGTGACCTTACGTCAGGGTAAGAGACCTGTTGAGGAGTATTGTTCTGACTTTAGGAAGTGGTGCGTAGCTTCTCGGTGGAATGACCCTGCCTTAAGGTGCCAGTTTAGGTTGGGTCTGTCGAACGCCCTGAAAGACCTGCTAGTTAGCTATCCCTCTTCTGATTCCCTAGACCAGGTTATGGCTTTAGCGGTACGACTTGACCGACGTCTCAGGGAACGACAGCTTGAACGTTTTTGTGTTTTCCCCTCTGACTCCCCCATGATGCCTCCCGAGGTCCCGTTGCTTCGCTCTTCCACGGAAGACTCGGAGGTACCTATGCAACTCGGGGCCTCTGTGTCCCCCCGACAACGTAGAGAGTTACGCAGGAAGAATGGTCTCTGCTTCTATTGTGGGGATGACAAGCATCAAGTGAACACCTGTCCTAGGCGTAAGAATAAGCAGCCGGAAAACTTCCGCGCCTAAGTGATCATCGGGGAGGTCACTTGGGCGCACAGGTATTTCCCGTAAATATGAAACGTAATAAAATTTTGCTTCCCTTTCAGGTCTCTTTTGGTGGTAGGTCTGCTACCGGCAGTGCCTTCGTGGATTCAGGGTCTTCTGCTAATATCATGTCTGTCTAATTTGCTATGTCTCTAGCTATGCCTTTGATTGATTTGCCTAAACCTGTCCCGGTAGTGGGTATCGACTCCACTCCTCTTGCTAATGGTTATTTTACACAGCATACCCCTGTTTTCGAACTCCTTGTTGGCTCCATGCATTTGGAGCAGTGCTCTGTACTGTTGATGCAGGGATTATCTTCCGATTTGGTTTTAGGCCTTCCCTGGTTGCAGTTGCATAATCCCACATTTGACTGGAATACTGGGGAGCTTACCAAATGGGGTAATGAATGCTTGACGTCATGTTTTTCTGTTAATTCTATTTCTCTACCTGAGGAGGTGAACACGCTACCTGAGTTTGTTCAGGACTTCGCGGATGTTTTCTCTAAGGAGGCCTCCGAAGTGTTACCGCCTCATAGAGAATACGATTGCGCAATTGAATTGGTACCAGGAGCTAAGCTCCCTAAGGGTAGGATATTTAATCTCTCTTGTCCCGAACGTTAAGCCATGAGAGAGTATATCCAGGAATGCCTGGCCAAGGGTTACATTCGCCCCTCTACTTCTCCGGTAGGTGCTGGCTTCTTCTTCGTAGGGAAGAAGGATGGTGGTCTTAGGCCATGCATTGACTACCGTAACTTGAATAAGGTCACTGTAAGGAACCAGTATCCCTTTGATTCCTGATCTCTTTAATCAGGTTCAGGGGGCCCAATGGTTCTTTAAGTTTGATCTGCGGGGGGCGTATAACCTTATCCGCATCAAAGAGGGGGATGAGTGGAAGACTGCGTTTAACACGCCCGAAGGTCATTTCGAATACCTCGTCATGCCCTTTGGGTTGTGTAATGCTCCTGCGGTCTTCCAGAATTTCATAAATGAGATTTTGAGAGATTACCTGGGGGTATTTCTTGTAGTGTACCTTGATGACATTCTGGCGTTTTCCAAGGACTGGTCCTCCCACATTGAGCATGTCAGGAAGGTGCTCCAGGTCCTTTGGGAAAACAAACTGTTTGCGAAAACCGAAAAATGTGTGTTTGGGGTACAGGAGATACCATTTTTGGGTCAAATCCTCACTCCTCATGAATTCCGCATGGACCCCGCCAAGGTCCAGGCTGTGGCGGAATGGGTCCAACCTGCCTCCCTGAAGGCGTTACATTGTTTTTTGGGGTTCGCTAATTATTACAGGAAATTTATTGCTAACTTCTCGGTCATCGCTAAGCCTCTTACGGACCTCACTCGCAAAGGTGCTGATCTCCTCCACTGGCCTCCTGAGGCTGTCCAGGCTTTTGAGGTCCTTAAGAAGTGCTTTACCTCGGCCCCTGTGCTGGTTCAGCCCAACCAAATGGAGCCATTTATCGTGGAAGTTGACGCATCCGAGGTGGGAGTGGGGGCTGTCTTGTCCCAGGGTACCAGTTCCCTCACCCATCTCCGCCCCTGTGCCTACTTCTCCAGGAAGTTTTCGCCCACTGAGAGTAACTATGATATTGGCAACTGCGAACTCTTAGCCATTAAATGGGCATTTGAAGAGTGGCGCCACTTCCTGGAGGGGGCTAGGCACCAGGTAATGGTCCTTACCGACCACAAGAATCTGGTTTTCCTAGAATCTGCTCGGAGGCTCAACCCGAGACAAGCCCGATGGGCGCTATTTTTTACCAGATTCAACTTTTTGGTTACCTATAGGGCTGGGTCTAAAAATATTAATGCCGATGCACTGTCGCGTAGCTTCATGGCCAGCCCTCCTTCGGAGGAAGATCCTGCTTGTATTTTGCCTCCTGGTATAATCATTTCTTCCATTGATTCTGATTTAGTCTCTGAAATTGCAGCTGATCAAGGTTCAGCTCCCGGGAACCTTCCTGAGGACAAGCTGTTTGTTCCCCTGCAATACCGGCTAAGGGTACTTAGGGGAAATCATGACTCCGCACTATCTGGTCATCCAGGCATCCTGGGTACCAAACACCTCATTGCCAGAAACTATTGGTGGCCTGGGTTGCCTAAAGACGTTAAGGCCTACGTCGCCGCTTGTGAGGTTTGTGCTAGGTCCAAGACTCCCAGGTCCCGACCAGCGGGCTTACTACGTTCTTTGCCCATTCCCCAGAGACCTTGGACCCATATCTCCATGGATTTTATCACCGATTTGCCTCCATCTCAAGGCAAGTCGGTGGTGTGGGTGGTAGTAGACCGCTTCAGTAAGATGTGACACTTTTTGCCCCTCAAGAAACTACCCAACGCCAAGACGTTAGCTACCTTGTTTGTCAAACACATCCTGCGTCTCCATGGGGTCCCTGTCAATATTGTTTCGGACAGAGGGGTACAATTTGTTTCCTTGTTTTGGAGAGCCTTCTGTAAAAAGTTGGAGATTGATCTGTCCTTTTCCTCTGCTTTCCTTCCTGAAACTAATGACCAAACTGAGAGGACTAATCAATCTCTAGAACAATATTTAAGGTGTTTCATCTCTGACTGTCAATATGATTGGGTCTCATTCATTCCCCTCGCCGAATTTTCCCTTAATAACCGGGTCAGTAACTCGTCAGGGGTCTCCCCCTTTTTCTGTAATTTTGGGTTTAATCCACGGTTCTCCTCCGTTTCACCTGGTAGTTCCATCAATCCCGAGGTAGAGGTCGTTCATCGGGAACTGTGCACAGTCTGGGCCCAGGTTCAGAAGAACCTAGAGGCGTCCCAGAGCGTACAAAAAACTCAGGCTGATAGAAGACGTTCTGCTAACCCCTTGTTTATGGTCGGGGATCTTGTGTGGTTATCGTCTAGGAACTTGCGCCTTAAGGTCCCGTCCAAGAAGTTTGCTCCCCGGTTTATTGGGCCGTATAAGGTCATTGAAGTCCTCAATCCTGTCTCCTTCCGACTGGAGTTGCTCCCATCTTTTCGAATACACAACGTGTTTCTTGCCTCCCTCCTTAAACGCTGCTCCCCGTCCTTGGCTCACTCGAGGAAACCTCCTGTTCCCGTTCTCACCCCTGAGGGGGTGGAATTCGAGGTGGCCAAGATTGTGGACAGCAGGATGGTCCAAGGCTCCCTCCAGTACCTGGTCCATTGGAGAGGATACGGGCCTGAAGAGAGGACGTGGGTACCCGCCCGGGATGTTCACGCTGGGGTATTGGTCAGGAAGTTCCACCTTCGTTTCCCCAATAAACCAGGTCCACTTAGAAAGGGTCCGGTGGCCCCTCATAAAAGGGGGGGTACTGTAAAGGATCTGCCAGGCACAACTTCTGTGTATACTCCCATAGGTAATCAGTCTGCACCTGAGTCTGTGTCTCTGAGACTGACTCCATCTTCCACCACTCAGGATGGCAGGCTTAGGAGTGGGAGAGCCTATCGCAGCCTGGCCAGACGGAGGTAGAGGTCGTTCATCGGGAACTGTGCACAGTCTGGGCCCAGGTTCAGAAGAACCTAGAGGCGTCCCAGAGCGTACAAAAAACTCAGGCTGATAGAAGACGTTCTGCTAACCCCTTGTTTATGGTCGGGGATCTGGTGTGGTTATCGTCTAGGAACTTGCGCCTTAAGGTCCCGTCCAAGAAGTTTGCTCCCCGGTTTATTGGGCCGTATAAGGTCATTGAAGTCCTCAATCCTGTCTCCTTCCGACTGGAGTTGCTCCCATCTTTTCGAATACACAACGTGTTTCTTGCCTCCCTCCTTAAACGCTGCTCCCCGTCCTTGGCTCACTCGAGGAAACCTCCTGTTCCCGTTCTCACCCCTGAGGGGGTGGAATTCGAGGTGGCCAAGATTGTGGACAGCAGGATGGTCCAAGGCTCGCTCCAGTACCTGGTCCATTGGAGAGGATACGGGCCTGAAGAGAGGACGTGGGTACCCGCCCGGGATGTTCACGCTGGGGTATTGGTCAGGAAGTTCCACCTTCGTTTCCCCAATAAACCAGGTCCACTTAGAAAGGGTCCGGTGGCCCCTCATAAAAGGGGGGGTACTGTAAAGGATCTGCCAGGCACAACTTCTGTGTATACTCCCATAGGTAATCAGTCTGCACCTGAGTCTGTGTCTCTGAGACTGACTCCATCTTCCACCACTCAGGATGGCAGGCTTAGGAGTGGGAGAGCCTATCGCAGCCTGGCCAGACGGAGCTAGCTCCCGCCCTCTGTCTATTTATACCTGCCTTTCCTGTTCCTCCTTTGCTTGTGATTCTTCTCGTGTGGTTTCCTGGCCCAGCTACAGCTTCTGAATATTTGATCCTGCTCCATACTGACCCTGGCTTACTGACTACTCTTCTGCTCTGCGTTTGGTACCTCGTGCACTCCTGGTTTTGACTCGGCTCGTTAGCATTCTTGTTGCTCACGGTGTTGCCGTGGGCAACTGCCCCTTTCCCTTTGCTTTGTGTTCCCTTGTCTGTTTGTCTCGTGCACTTACTGAGTGTAGGGACCGCCGCCAAGTTGTACCCCGTCGCCTAGGGCGGGTCGTTGCAAGTAGGCAGGGACAGAGTGGCGGGTAGATTAGGGCTCACTTGTCCGTTTCCCTACCCCCGTCATTACACTTTCAATGATAATCTATAAGAATGAGAAGTTTTTCCAGCACATCCATATAGAAATATATCTTTTTATTGGCAACTAATTAAAAAAATAAAAAAAGTGAACAGAGTGCAGGTAGGTTGCATGACCCTTACGCGTTTTGAACAGAGTCATTCTTAAAGGAGTTGTCCACCTTCTGACAATTGATGACCTATCCACCGGATAGGTCATCAGTATGTCATCGGTACGGGTCCGACACCCAGACCCCGCACCGATAAGCCACTCCGGTGGCCTGCGAGCACCGGATGTTGTGGCACATAATGCTATGTACTGAGCCCGGAAGCAGTTGGCTCCGTACATAGCATAGCGGCCGTGCTGCAGAACTTCAGGTCTGCTCCTATTCAGTTGAATAGGAGCAGAGCTACAGTACTGCAGCTCGGCCGCTATTCCGTGGCCGGAGCTAACTGCTTCCATGTTGTACGACCGGTGCACAGAGGCACCGGACCAGCTGATCTGTGCGGGGCCCAGATGTCAAACCCCCACAGATCATCTACTATCCGGTGGATAGGTCATCAGTTGTCTGAAGCTATAAAACCCCTTTTATTATTGCTATGGTTTTGCTGGAAAAACTTCTCCTTATTCTTATTTTTACAATTACTATACACATTATAATAGGATTTTTGACTTTTGTGTATGGTATCATGGGGGTTTCTTGCACACAGGTTTCCACAGAGGTAGACATATACATAAATAATTTATTCTCAGCACAGCACTGGAATATCTCTGTATTCTGTCTAAAATGAGATGAGAAATGACCTCACATGACAAGAATTAAAGTCTAATGAGGTGTAATCAACAGAAATGTCACATTCCACAGGTTACATCACAAGCTCCTGATGTTTAATCACTAGTAATTGCTTCTAGTAATGGCCTGTTTGACATGTATTGATCTACAATTGGAGTTTACACTTGTCTCTAGCCTTGCGAGCAGCTGAGTTTCTTCAGGACAACGTCCGCTGGGATATTTATGGTACAAGTAAAGTAGCAATATAGACAATGGTTGTGTATTCCGTTATTATACTTTCTGTGTATTTGAGGATGAAAATCGTAAAGAGGTATTACAGTTCTAGCAAGTGAAGGTTATTTTTTGTATATTGAAAAGTTATACAACTTATACTTTCTGTATCAATTTCTCACAATTTTAGGCTACATTCACATGACAGAGAAAAAGTGTGATGGACGTTTTTTTAACGACCGTCACACAGTCGTTTTTAGAACAATGTATTTCTATGTCTGTATTTAAAATAGGACATTTTACGGCCAGACGACCCACATTTTTTGGCGCTGTTTCCAACGTGGTTTTCGCGTCTACAACAGCCCAAAAAAACTCAGTGTGAACTAGGCCTAACACAATTCATAACAATTGTAAATATATAATATGATAAATCATGGTGTCAATATCACAGTGATTACAAATAAATATTTAATGCACAGCGATGCATTGCAAATAGCAAAAGTCAAAAAGTGTTAAACACACAATCCCAAATATAGACCACAGCAGGGGTAACCAATTATTTAGAACAGCCCATAATAGCTGGCACTCACCCAAATGGTGGAGCTAAAAAAAGTGCGTACATACACGATTGTATACCACGTCAGCGTCTGGTATCAGTTGTTATGCATGTCTAAATAAGTCATGTGACTAAATAGGGTCACATGTTTACATGTCAAACCATGAAACAACGATTTAGCATCCATGGTTACAACCAGCGAGCAGAGAAGCAATAAAATAAGTCACGAACCTCCGTGCATGCGCACTCATAACGTCAGTGTCAACACTAGATAGAGCCGTGTACTGTCCGGTGGATAAAGGGAGGAGAAAAAAGCGGGCAACCACAGCAAATGCCCTATGAGGATTTGACTATTCACTAGATAAAGAAAATACTAGGGATATTAAAGGCTTATCAAACAGCCTTAAGTGTAAGGACACGACAGTGAAAGAAAATAGCCATTAACCCTTTCAGGACACAGCCACAACCACGTGTCACCTTATGTGGTAATAGCTTTGGAATGCTTTTACCTATCCAAACGATTCTGAGATTGATTACTTGTGACAAATTGTACTTTATGTTAGTGAAAAAATGTGGTCGATAAATTCAATATTTATTTGTGAAAAACACCAAAACTTTTAGAAAATGTACAAAAATTAGCGCTTTTCTTAATTTAAATGTATCTGCTTGTAATTCACAAAATAATTACTATTTCACATATCCGATATGTCTACTTTATGTTGGCATTGTTTTTTTGAACGTTCTTTTCATTTTCTAGGATGTTACAAGGCTTAGTACTTTAGCAGCAATTTCTCACATATTCAAGAAAATGTCAAAACTCTAATTTTTTCAGGGACCAGTTCAGTTGGGAAGTGGCGTTGAGGGGTCCATACAATACAAACCCCCATAAATCACCCCATTTTAAAAACGGAAGCCCTCAAAGTATTAAAAAAACAGCATTAAAGAGGCTCTGTCACCAGATTCTCAAATCCCTATCTCCTATTGCATTTGAACGACGCTGCAATGTAGATAACAGTAACGTTTTTTTTTTTTTAAACGTTCATTTTTGGCCAAGTTATGAGCTATTTTATATATATGCAAATGAGCTTTGAAATGGACAACTGGGCGTTTCTTTTTTTCGTTATGTCCAACTGGGCGTGTATTGTGTTTTTAACTGGGCGTGTTTATGTGTATGACGCTGACCAATCCGTGACCAGTCAGCGTCATACACTCCTCTACATTCATTTACAAGCAGCACAGCGTTCTTACTAGAACGATGTGCAGCCACATACACAAGTGTCCTGATAATGAATACACATGAAATCCAGCCTGGACGTCATGTGTACTCAGAATCCTGACACTTCTGACTCTTTTCTGTGAGATTGCAGCAAGCCAGATTACGAGGTAAACGAGATTTCGTTTCTCTTGCTGGAAATCTCAGAGAAAAGAGTCAGAAGTGTCAGGATTCTGAATACACATGACGTCCAGGCTGGATGGTCATGTGTATTCATTATCAGGACACTTGATTAACGTTAATCTAGTGTCCTGATAATGAATACACATGACCATCCAGCCTGGACGTCATGTGTATTGAGAATCCTGACACTTCTGACTCGCAATAGAAACGAAATATCGTTTACCTCGTAATCTCGCGAGATTACGAGTGGCTTGCTGCAATCTCAAAGAAAAGAGTCAGAAGTGTCAAAATTCATATTTAATCCTTTTTTTCCTGTAACAGAGGGTTTTACCAGAGAAACGCAACCCAATATTTATTGACCAGATTCTGCAGGTTTTAGAAATATCCCAAATAGCCCTAGTGTGCTAATGGACTGAAACACAGGCCTCAGAATCAGAGGAGCACCTATATAATTTTGGGCCTTCTTTTTATTAGAATATATTTTAGGCACCATGTCCGGTTTGAAGAGGGGCCAAAACTCCAAAAAAGACACCATTTGGCAAACTACACCGCTCAAGAAATTTATCAAGGCATATAGTGTGTATTTTGACCCCACAGTTTATTTTTTGCTGAATTTAGTGGAATGAGGCAGTGAAAATTTAAATCAAAATTGTTTCCAATAAAATGTATAAATTTTCAATTTTTACATTGCATAAAGAACAAAAATCCCAATGTTTGAAAAGCAATTTCTCCCTATTTCGACAATACCCCATATGTGGTAATAAACTGCCGTTTGGACACAGGGCAGAGCTCAGAAGGGAAGGAGCGCCATTTGGCTTGTGGAGCTCAAGTTTTGCTGCAATGGTTTTTGGGTGCCATGTCACATCTGCAAAGCCCCTGTGGGACCAAAACAGTGGAAAACCCCCAAAAGTGACCCCATTTGGGATACTACACCCCTTAAGGAATTTATCGAGGGGTATAGTAAGCATTTTGACCCCATAGGTTTTCTGCTGACTTTAGTGAAATTAGGCAGTGAAAATGTACGTTTTTCTAATAAAATTTAGTTTTAGCTCAGATTTTTCCATTTTCACAATAAATAAAGGAGAAAAAGCACCCCAAAATTTGAAAAGCAACCTCTTCTGAGCACACAAATATTGGGAAAGATCGCCTATCACACAAATGTATATTGTATAAGGGAGACCACATTGGTGTACACCACCTTGATGAGCAGAAATGAATCAGGAATAGGGGAGGGGGAAAAGAATGTGGTCTGTGGGTTAATTAATATTTAACTTTTATTAATATGCATTAAGATAGAAAATGAGTTAAAAGTCCATTGGTGCAACCTGGTATGTGTGAGTGACCCCCAAGCTCACATACCTATTGGCCATATGTTGTATAATAGAATATTATATTGAAATAAAGAATAATTATGCTGTCAGTATTGCTCTAGTGAGAAACACATAGGTTTCTATACTGTCTAGATGCCAAATTACGTGGCAAGTGACATAAATAAAGCCAAGGGGCTGTATTGTGTAGCAGTAAATCGATCTCAAAACAGCAAAATTGAACTTTGGTTAACGTTACTGCGCTTTCTGTATTGACTCTGTTGGAGTGATTCAAACTTGCCGTGCAGTGAGTATTAATGTCAGATTATGACAGTGCAATGAGAGAGCGCAAATTTTGCCAATTGCACTGCCATGCGATGTTGTTGCGGCACAGTGTGAACAGTCAGTTTACACCTGCACCCTCACGCTGGTGTCCCTGCGATCCAGAGCAGCAGCGTGGGGAGCAGCCGCAATATATGCTATAGCCGCGCTCAGCTGTCAGCTGGGAAGCGGTGTAAGGGAGCCGTCCCACAGTTGGACTCTGTTGTGAGAGCAGCCGTGATGTATTGAAGTAGCCGCGCTCAGCTGTCAGCCGAGAAGCGGTATCACGGAGTCGGCCTGCAGTTTGACTCTGCCCACAACAGAGTCTGACCCAGCATGTGCACTGGGTTTCAGAGTGGAGCGGCAAGTACTCCAGCACCGAGACGTCAGAGCCACCCCGCAGGACAATCAGTCCTGCACGGCAAACTGCGGTCTGCTCCCGTGGGTGTCCTGTAGGACACAGCGGGGTGCGCTGCAGCCACGGTCGTGCAGTGAGCAAACAAGCAGCTGACAGCTGTCAGCTGCACAGTAGAGGATCGTGATAGAATTGTAGAGCAGGTTAGCCTGAGCTTGGACAGCTAGGGCCAAGTGTTGCACCGAAGGAACATTAAAATGTGCTAAGCACCCGACGCGCGTTTCGCCAGCATTCTGGCTTCTTCTAGGGGTGGGAGGCCGCCATTGTAACGCCCTATAAATAGGGTCCTAGTTGATTGACAGCCTCATCATCCAATCAGAGACCTTAGTCTCGATTGGTATAGAAATACAAGCACTTCTCAGTAGGAATTATGAGAATTGTATAAGGGATTAGATAATTACTTGTAGAACACCATATATGTATAGCATAAACGGACATGTCCAGAACCCAGCAGGTAAATAAAGTGACGATAGAACAGGAGAGAGGGGAACTGAGGTCAATGAAAGATGGTATAATAGTGACCTATTATGACTAGTTGTATTAAAGGAAACAGCCAAACCCAAAGTTTTCCTTGAGTCCTGAGGGACTTACTGTCTTCATGTTGAAGATCCACTCACTCTCCTTCTTTAGGAGTGCCTGATCTAAATTGCCCCTTCTTATGCCCAAATGTATTTGGCACAAAGCCCAGCCTTTCAAGGAGGTCCAGTTGGAGTTATGTGCATCCTTAAAGTGTCTGGCTATTGGGGTTGGATTGAATGGTTTGTTTTTGATTCTGCAATCATTCATATTTTTCTCAAAGTTGACTATAGAGTTGATATGCTCTCGGATCCGTATGCGTAGTTCCCTCTTGGTTTTCCCAATGTATTTGAGGCCACATGGACATTCAAGGCAATAGATCACACCGGGAGTGGAACATCTTATGTGGTCTGAGATCCGATGAAGGGTACCAAAGCCATCCACAAATTCTCTTTTGTCCACTAATACCCGACAAGCTCTACACATTTTGCAGGGATAAAAGCCAGGATTAAGTACTGTATTACTCCTGTTCTTTCTTGAGAAATGACTTTGTACCAAAACGTTTGAAAGGGTTTTGCATTTTCTGTAACCCAAAGAGACTTTATCGCCAAGAAGGTTTTTGAGTACTTGGTCACTAAGTAAAGTGTTCCAATGACGGTTTAAAATGTGTGTCATTTCCTCCCAGTTTTCATTAAAATCCGTAACGAATCGTGGTTGAGATTGTTCTGTGTTGACCCTTATTTTTGGGGTCAGCAAGGTTTCACGATCTGTCCTCAGCGCCCAATTGTAGGCTTTCTTAATGTTCCTTTTGCTATAATTCCTAGCTGACAGCCTATTTTTCAATTCTGTTGCCCGAGTTTTAAATAGCTGGAAGGTAGAGCAGTTCCGTCTGAGGTGCAAGAACTCACCCTTCGGAATCCCTCTAATGGTGTTAACAGAATGTGCACTAGTTGCATCCAAAAGGCTGTTGGTGGCTGTTTTCTTGCGATAGAGGTCTGTCTCAATTGTGCCCTGCTCATTGGTGAACAGCCTCACGTCAAGGAAGGGGATAGAATGCTGGTCGTATGTGAGAGTTAGTCTGAGATTAAAGTTGTTGGTATTCAGAACCCCTATGAACTCTTCGAGTTCTGTAGATGGACCATTCCAGATGAGCAATATGTCGTCTATAAATCTCCGCCAGATGTTAATCCTAGATGTGAATTTGTCCATTTCTGGACAAAAAACGTGACATTCTTCCCACCAGCCCAAATAAAGGTTGGCAAAGGTGGGTGCCACTGCCGCTCCCATTGCCGTTCCACGTAGCTGGAGGTAAAACCTACCATCAAAGAGGAAATAGTTATGTTTAAGGATAAATGTAAGTGCACGTAGGACAAAGTTTTTGCGGGATGGATTGCAGCTTTCCTCTCTCTGCAGGAAGAATTCGACCGCTGAGCAGCCTACCTTATGGTCAATGCTTGTATAGAGGGACTCCACATCACAAGTGGTAAGCCATTCATTCTCCTCCAGGGAGCTACCATTCAGGTATTTTAGGACCTGCATGGTGTCTCTGGTGTGGGAGGGCAACTGGTACACCAATTTGCGTAGTTCTTCATCTAACCAGTGATTGCATTTTTCAGTCAGATTTCCCACACCAGAGACAATAGGCCTCCCTGGAGGGTTGGTGGAATTTTTGTGCACCTTTAGGAGGAGATAGAACGTTGCAATTCTTGGGTCTTGTACCCTCAAGAAATCTCTCTCTTTAGCAGTTATGGCCCCTCCTTCCAAGCCATCCTGGATCATTTCATTATATTCCGTAAGAAATTGTTCTGTCGGATCACCCCATAGTGGACGGTAGCAGATTTTATCCATTAGCTGCCTTTTTGCTTCTTGTAAATACTTGTCTTTAGACCAGATAACAACATTACTTCCCTTGTCAGAATTTTTAAAAACAACGTCATCCCATTTGCGCATTTCATGAAGTGCCCGTTCCTCATCCGGGCTAAGGTTATGAGGTAGCCATTGGCCAGGGAGTGACAATAGGTCCTGTGACACTAGGTCAAAAAAGACTTTGATTGCTGGACAACTATCCAGAGAAGGCATAATTGAGGTTTTAGACTTAACTTTAGATTTTTTGTGAGGAGTGGTTGAAGAGCTGGGAGCGGCCTCATCATGCTGAATAAAATTTTCGAGCAATAGTTCCTCAAGGTCACTCAATGTGTTTGTTTCTATTTCTGATAGACCCTCTAGACTGCTGGCGTTTGGCTGTTCACCGCTTGTAACTTTGATTTGTCTATTGTACATTTTCTGATAGAATAATTTCCGCCCAAAAAGATGAAGATCTTTAATCACAATGAATTTATTTAATTTAGTTGTTAAGCAGAAATTAAAACTTTTTTAAAGGACTGAGATCTGTGAATCCGTGAGGATATGCTTAGAGAGATTGATAACCCTCAGGCATTCCTCACTGAGATTTTCACTGCTACAAATCATTTTTTGTAGGGTCTCTGAGACCCCTTCCTCCACTGTTGGGAGCCCCTGAAGCCCCACCTCGCTCTGTCCCGTAAAAAAGGGACTTCGGTGGTGGTATTATCAACTTTTCTATTGGAATTCCTATTCCTACTGGGTTGTCTACCCTGAGCTTGCTGTGGATCTACATTCGAGTCCGAAAGGTCGGTTCCGTCTGTTCCCGTGTCAGAAAAATCATGTGGGTCCATTGACTCTTTGTTAATCTGTACATTAGTTGGTCTGCCACTCTGGAGCCTCTGGGATCTCTTCTTACCCCAATCATAAACTTCTCCTCTAGAAAAGTCTGCCTTATCCCGTGAATATTTCTTCCTTTTCCGATTTTTGATTTTAATTTCAACTGAATCTATATGATCCAATGTTTTTTTGAAAACCTCTGCAAATTGTATTGAACCCTCATATTTCTCCAAACTGGGTGTAAGTGCTTCAAGGTCCTTTTCAACTATATTGAGAATATGAGTTTCATCTTCTATTAATATGCCCATAAGTGTGTTGGAACACGTTGTCAGGGCTGCTTCCCATTTCTCTTTTAACCCAGACTTAGATAGTTCATATGAGGGAAAAAGTGGGATACGCAAACCTCTAGAAATAAGACCCTGTTCTAGATATTGTTCTAACATTGTTTTGGTCCAAGTGGATTGTACCTGTCTTATTTGTACGTTTTTGAAACTCTTGATGAGATCATCCATATGTAATTCTGTTACCTGGGTCTCATGAGTATTTAATCGATTGTCAGAAAAGACACTACCAACATCTTCTTTTTGACGTAGCTGTCTATGTTTAAGTTGGTCTGTAATGCTAGTCAGAGCCATGGTGTTCTGTAAAATTAAAGAGTGGATGGGGTGATCAGAGAGTGTCCAAGCAGGACACAAAAGTATACAAATATTGGGAAAGATCGCCTATCACACAAATGTATATTGTATAAGGGAGACCACATTGGTGTACACCACCTTGATGAGCAGAAATGAATCAGGAATAGGGGAGGGGGAAAAGAATGTGGTCTGTGGGTTAATTAATATTTAACTTTTATTAATATGCATTAAGATAGAAAATGAGTTAAAAGTCCATTGGTGCAACCTGGTATGTGTGAGTGACCCCCAAGCTCACATACCTATTGGCCATATGTTGTATAATAGAATATTATATTGAAATAAAGAATAATTATGCTGTCAGTATTGCTCTAGTGAGAAACACATAGGTTTCTATACTGTCTAGATGCCAAATTATGTGGCAAGTGACATAAATAAAGCCAGTGGGCTGTATTGTGTAGCAGTAAATCGATCTCAAAACAGCAAAATTGAACTTTGGTTAACGTTACTGCGCTTTCTGTATTGACAGGCAGCGCAGTTGGAGTGATTCAAACTTGCCGTGCAGTGAGTATTAATGCCAGATTATGACAGTGCAATGAGTGAGCGCAATACCCCATATGTGGCAATAAATGGCTGTTTTGACCCACAGCATGGCTTAGAAGGGAACGAGCACCATTTGGCTTTTGGTACTCAAATTTAGCTGGAATGGTTTGCAGCGCCATGTCACATTTGCAAAGGGACCAAATCAGTGGAAACCCCCAAAAAGTGACCCCATTTGGGAAACCACCCCTGAAGGAATTTATCGTGGGTTTAACCCCACAGTTTTTTTGCAGAATTTAGTCGAATTAGTCCATGAAATTGAAAAGCTAAATTTTTCCTGAGAAAACGTGGACATTTTCAATTTTTACAAGGAATAAAGGAGAAAAAGCACCCCAACATTTGAAAAGCAATTTCACCAGATTACGGCAATATCCCATAAGTGGTCATCAACTGCTGTTCGGACACACTGCAGGCCTCAAAAGGGAAGGCGCACCATTTGGAGCAAAAAATTTAGCTGGAATGGTTTTTGGGTGTCATGTCAAATTTCAAAATCCCCTGCGGGGCCAAAACAGTTGGAGCCCCCAAAAGTGACCCCATTTTGGAAACGACACACCTTAAGGAATCTATTTAGTGGTATAGTGAGCATTTGTACCCCACAGGACTTTTGTGGAATTTATTGGAATTAGGCCGTAAAAATGAATATCAACATTTTTTCCACTAAAAACTTGAATTTTTTAATTTTCACAAGGGATAAAGGAGAAAATGCCACCCAACATTTGTAAAGCAATTACTCACGAGTATGACAATAAGCCATATATGGTCATAAACTGCTATTTGGACTCTCAGCAAGGCTCTAAAGGGAAGGAGAGTTATTTGGTTTTTGGTGTGGAGATTTAACAAAATTTGTTTTCTGACACCATGTTGCATTGAGCTAAGGTAACAATACAGCGGAAAGCCCCGAAAAATTAGCCCATTTTGGAAACTACATCCATGAAGAAATTTATCTAGAGGTATTGTGAGCATTTTGACTTTGCAAGTGTTCTGCAGAAATTAGTGCACAGTGGATGTTGCAGATTGAAAATTGCCATTTTTCCACTGATATGCCATTTCAGTGACCAATATGTTGTGCCCAGCTTGTGCCACTGGTGACACACACCCCATAAATTGTTAAGCAGGTTCTCCAGAATACAGTAATACCCCATATGTGGTCAGAAACTGCTGTTTGGGCACACCTGTCAGGCTCAGAAGGACCACCATTTGACTTTTGGAGCGCAGATTTTGCTTGGTAGTAGTTCAGTTTGGGGTTTTACTGGTATTTCAGCTTATAATGTGGGGGGCATATGTAATCTGTGCAGAGTACATGAGGGTGTGAATGCACCCATAGAACTTCATTGTTCTGGAAATGGCTTTCCGACAGCCGTTAAAAAAAAAAAAAAAAATAAACAGCCATCTTAATAAATTTCTGGTTGTCTGTGCACCACAAATCAAATCTATGGCAGATAAGAGCTGGCGTAGATTTGTGCTATTATTTACACCAATTTTCTGGTGTAGACTATAGTAAATGTATTGGCCTGCTGTGGCCCCACGTTTCTGCTAAGCCCAACCTACTTTTTATATCAACTTTTTTACGCAGGCGTAGTGTTTAATAAAGTCTCCATATTGAATTGATTCAACCCAAGTGAATGAAAAATGAAAAATGAAAAAAAAAAAAAAAAACATTTTGCAGCTGGAGAAGCGGAAACAGAGCTCTCCCAGGAACCTGCAAATGTTTCCGGCAAAGTATGGCATTTAGACCAAAACTAACTTACATTCATGTGGACTTAGAATTATGAGAAATATTGAGTCTTACATAAAAATATCTGCATTGTTAAAATCTTTACAGACATTTTTTACCAACGTTAATGAGGAAGGTCTCTGTGAAGACTTGAAACTCGTATGGGAAATGCGCCTAGAAGACAAATGAAAAGCAACAGAGAGAGAGACCTTTTGCTCCCCAACCAGCCAGATCCTGCGGATTCTATTATTAGACTGGTAATAATGCAAAAGCAAAGGGAAAAACTGCTGGCTGTTCAATCAAGTTTGCTAGGAGCCTCATTAACAGCTTCTAAAAGTTCATTACAAACAGCCACATCCCATTAATGCTGCTCTGTGCAAAAAGACTGCTGAATAAATAGACCAAAGCAGATTACTTAGATTCAGAGCTCTCCAGAGATGACATTGTATTTGGGAAAAAAAAACTGTGTCCACAGCAGCATTATGAAGGACCTAGGATTCTTTCCTAAGGATGCTTGTTAAGGCATTTTAAAGGTGTTACTATAAGATTAGAGATGGGGAATATTTTAGCTTGTTTTACCACCACATTAGCTACACATTCAGACCAATCAGGTTACACAACCAGCCATATACATTATTCACATGAACGTGTTTCTTGTCAGTGCGCTGTCCGTTTTAACAATGGACAACACACCGACCTATGAAATTAAGTTGGGCTATTCCCACATCTGTCCGTTGCGAGAAACTCACATTATGTCCTATTCTGGTCCATTTATGGGTGTGTTTTTCACAGATCAGTTGCTAAAGAAATGCAGATAGAAAAGAAAAGTTAATGCATGTATGTGCATGAAAAATGATACTTTTTTTGCAGATGCAAATGGTTTGAGTAAGGCCTTTGAAAGAGGCTTTAGAGGATAGATTTTTGATGTTAAAATTTTCATAATGAGTAAAATGGATCTTCTAGGGTCATTTAACATACCAGCACACACAAAAAAGCACACAAAAAATGGCGACAGCACTCTGCGAACACCAATGTCACCTAAACCGCTAAATAGAAATAAATATGCACTACTGCTAAATCGACTTACAATAGGGAGGTTCTTAGCTCATATTTTGATCAAATTGTGTGAGCCCACCTGCCACAACAAGGCATCTTCCATAGGTGGGGACACTATAGCATCCGGTGCCAGGAGGCAGCTATGGATAGGTCATTAGTATGAAAAATTGCCCCATGCCCAGACAAACTCTTTAAATCCATCACTAGAGCTGAGTGGACTTAAAGAGGTTGACTGGGCATGTGCCAGTGCCTCAACGAGAAGAGCTGGTGCCTCAGACACACGAGTTTTCAGGTTTGAATCCTTGATTGCCAGGATGTCTCAGGGAAAAAAAATTTGTAAGCCTAGGAGCATGGACCAAATCTCCTGGATCCCAAGAATTCTCCTCAGAGACTTCCACTTGATCAAGTATTTCTGTTTATTCTAATAAATTATGGCATTCAAGATCTTGTCAACAATATATTCTTCTTCACTCTGCACATTTACCGGTGGTGGAGGAGGCAAATATCTGCCCGGATTTTTCTGAAATGGCTTAAAAAGAAAGAAATGTAAAAGAGGATGCACCTTTATAATCTCAGGAAGTTTTAAACGAAAAGTGACTTCATTAAATTGATCAGAAATTTGAAATGGAACTATATATTCCTGGCCAAATTTTGGAGAAGTTAGTTTCAGCTTCACATCTTTTGTGGAAAGCCACACTTTGTCCCTTACATGAAAAGCAGGAGTTGCTTTACAGTGTTTATCAGTATCCTGTTTAAATTGTTTTTTGGCATCATGCAATTTCTGAACAATCTTTTCTTGCACCTTTTGTAATGTTGTCAATTGTTCAGTCACTGCTGGAAGAGAAGTAGAAATTGGTAATCAGGAAGACCTGTATTCTCATTGAAGGAACTTTGTGGTGTTATTTTATCAAAACTCAGCTGTGGGTAAGTAATCCAACCAATCATCCTGAAGATAACTAATGAAGCATCGAATGTATCATTCAAGGGTTTGATTAGTTCTTTCAGTTGTCCATTTGATTGGGGATTAAAGATAGAAGACAAATTTACTCTTATCCCAAGAGCAGAGCAAAAGCTTTTCCAGAATTTGGAAGTAAGCTGTACCCCTCGATCAGAGATCACATAATCTGGAATGCCATGTAATTTGCATACTTCTCAAATTATTAGTCCAGCAGTTTGTCCCGCAGTCGGTATTCCCTTGACTGGAATAAAACCATCTTTGTGAAACAGTCTACAACAGCCAGGATGGTGGTCATTCCTTTGGAAGGAGGTAGGTCAACCACAAAATCCATACAAGAAAACTATTTTTGGGTATCTTTCTACAGCTTAACCAACAGACAGAACGGTAAAGAAGTTCTTAATGCCTAAAGGTCCAACCGGCTTAGAATTATGGACTAATTTTATATCAAGTCGTGCTGTTTTAGGGTATACAAATAATGAAGTCGCATCAGGAATCCATCTTCGAAGAAGAGATTGACGTTCCTTGGAGGATGACTAAGCAGTGAGTCCTTTTTTTTCAAATCCATCCTTAAACAGTGTCAGGAACTCTTTTGGAAAACGTAGATCCTACAAAGTTCTTCAGATATAATTATGCTGTCACAATTGTCTTTCTGTGTTGATTCAGACAACATCCTGCATAAGGTGTCAGCTTTTAAAAAATTTGATCCAGGTCAGTAAGTTATCATGAAATTAAATTGAGAAAAGAATAAACTACATCTTGCTTGTCTGGACGATAATCTTTTGGCATCATGGATGAATTCCAGTTTTTAATATACGATATGATAGTTTTTCTTTAGATGAGGAAATTTGATGAAAAGAAAAAGCGCAAGAATGCTAAAACATGTTGTTATCTGATCACTGAGACAGGACTGTCCTCACTGCAGAATCAGATGCATCAACCTCGACAGTGAGGCTGGGTTCACACGACCTATTTTCAGACGTAAACGAGGCGTAGTATGCCTCGTTTTACGTCTGAAAATAAGGCTACAATACGTCGGCAAACATCTGCCCATTCATTTGAATGGGTTTGCCGACGTACTGTGCAGACAACCTGTCATTTAGATTCAGGTAACCGTTCTATTGGGCAATCATATGAATGATGTAGATGAAGCTTTTATAAAAAACATCCTGAATTTTTTTGTATTGTAATAGTAACGACATACCATATGGTGGGGACCTAACTACTGTATCAGGGGCCTAACTACTGTATGGGAAGACCAAACTACTGTGAGGGGGTCTAACGACTTTATAGGGGGTCTAACAACTGTATGGGGGCCTAATTACTGTATTGGGGCCTAACTACTGTATGGGGGACCTAGCTGCTGTATGGGGGGCTAAGTAGTGTATGGGGGCCTAAATACTGTATAGGAACTAACAACTGTATGGGCGACCAAGCTAATATATGGGGGGCCTAACTACTATATGAGGGCACAAAGGAGGATGACTACTGTCTGCGGGCACTATTATTGTTTGAGGGGCATTATTACTGCGTGTGGCACCAAAATGGGCATTATTACAGTCTGGGGAATTATAAATGGCGAGTTTGTGTGCAGGGTTGGGAATAGGTGAGAAGAATGCTGGAAAATCTGTGCTGCTAATTCAACAGAGATTAGTCCAGGCCGGATAAGGAAGAAAGGGAAAGTGTACGACTAAAACCAGAGAAGACATCACCCGTGAGTCAGTGGATGTTACTAAAAGGTATAGTTTGGACCCTTGTTAGCTGGTAGGCCAGATACAACAATTGAAAAACAGATGCCAGAGGCAAAGAAGCCCTATTTCCCAGCTGCAAAGAAACAATTTCTGATAGCTGGGAAATAGGGCTTCTTTGCCTCTGGCATCTGTTTTTCAATTAGTGGATGTTACTACACTGTATTCATTCATACAGAACCGATAAAAACAAGGGGACATATACGAAAACACAGAAAAAGGCCATACTTACAAATGGACACAGCCAGGTCAGAAACGCTGATGAAGGAATGAGCAGGTGCTTTAAATAATAATAGCCACTCCCACTGGTCTTGAGGGGAGTGGTGTGTGGTGCATGGGATGTGTAGTAAGAAATAATAAATGAATAGTGTGTGTGCAAGTGTAATACTATGAGTGAAATATAGGGGGCAGTAATGAGTGAAGTGCCTCAATAGAAATAAATGGATAATGAGGTGCAAGTGTGTGAAACATGGAGGGATAGTGTGTACGTCATGAGGCACAACGTGTATAGCCAGGTAGAAGCCTATTTGTGACGCCTTGATAGTTCATAGAGCGGGCTACCCTGCTTGCTATGCCAAACAACCAAACAACAACACACCATGCTCTCCCAGCATCAAAGACCCGGCTGTGTCCAAGAGAAGCGAATATATGTAGTAATGAAAAATACCTGGGGTATTAGTAATCATTTTGGCCAAAAGGACGCAAGCTCGCAATCCACGACAAGGATCCCCAGACTTGCGAGTCCCTAACTCCTTAAATGGAACAGAACGTTCCTGATGTTACTGTATTCATTCATATGGTCTGCAGAGAGCCTGCATAAAACTGGTATCTACCACTTATTATACTTATTATAATATTGGTCATAGTATAGAGTTTTTTATGCAGTAACAGTATGGTATTGTTATCTTATGAAGATGATATGGAAAGAGGAAAGAAATGCTCATGAACTGTTAAATACTGCGGCGGTAGTATTATGGTATGGGCATACATTGCTGCTGATGAAACTGGTTGATGTGACTGCTGACAAAAGCAGCAGGATAAATACTGAAGTGTATAATGCTATATTATCTGCTCAGATTCAGCCAAATGCTTTATTGGGCAGGCTCACAGTGCAGATAGCCAATGGCCCAAATCATACTTCAAAAGGAACCCCCAAAACAATATGTTCTGCACTGGCCAAGTCAATCCCCTGATCTTAATCCAATAGCGCATGGAGTTAAAAAAAACTCCAAAAACAAGAAGGACACAAAGACTGCTGCACAAAGAGCCTGGCAGAGCATCACTAAGGAAGAACCCTAAAGCCTAGTAATTTCTATGGGTTCCATACTTAAAGAGGCTCTGTCACCAGATTTTGCAACCCCTATCTGCTATTGCAGCAGATAGGCGCTGCAATGTAGATTACAGTAACGTTTTTATTTTTAAAAAACGAGCATTTTTGGCCAAGTTATGACCATTTTCGTAGTTATGCAAATGAGGCTTGCAAAAGTACAACTGGGCGTGTTGAAAAGTAAAAGTACAACTGGGCGTGTATTATGTGTGTACATCGGGGCGTGTTTACTACTTTTACTAGCTGGGCTTTCTGACGAGAAGTATCATCCACTTCTCTTCAGAACGCCCAGCTTCTGGCAGTGCAGATCTGTGACGTCACTCACAGGTCCTGCATCGTGTCGGCACCAGAGGCTACAGTTGATTCTGCAGCAGCATCAGCATTTGCAGGTAAGTAGCTACATCGACTTACCTGCAAACGCCGATGCTGCTGCAGAATCATCTGTAGCCTCTGGTGCCGATGTGTCCTCGCTCGTCTGACACGATGCAGGACCTGTGAGTGACGACACAGCGTGATCTCTGGAGAACACGGCTGTGTCTGCACTGCCAGAAGCTGGGCGTTCTGAAGAGAAGTGGATGATACTTCTATACACAACGCCCAGCTAGTAAAAGTAGTAAACACGCCCCGATGTACGCACATAATACACGCCCAGTTGTACTTTTACTTTTCAACACGCCCAGTTGTACTTTTGCAAGCCTCATTTGCATAAATACGAAAATGGTCATAACTTGGCCAAAAATGCTCGTTTTTTAAAAATAAAAACGTTACTGTAATCTACATTGCAGCGCCTATCTGCTGCAATAGCAGATAGGGGTTGCAAAATCTGGTGACAGAGCCTCTTTAAGGCAATAATGATAACATTTATTAATATTTATATAGTGCCAACATATTCTTAAGCACTTTACAATTCAGCGGGTACATGTACAAACAGATCAGAGCTTTACATACAACGTTATCATCATATGACACCTAATTACCCCTTGGTGCCAATTCTTGTGAAATAAGTTGCAATTTATCTTTGTAGCTTTACACCTTGATTCATTATACATTCAAAAGTGAAGACAAATATTCTCTGTGTGTAAACAGGGGATGTGTTACTGTATTAATGATCGTTCGTCCCCAACATTGCCACGATCATTGCTCCATTTAAGTCGACCGGATATCGTTACCAGACAGAGATCTGCCCGTATGTATGAAAATGTAAGTAATTCCTGCACTGTTCATGTTTTAGGATGTAAATACCCTCAAGCTGAAATTCTGCACTTTGAGGACATTGTTTAATTTCAACTCCAATACGCTGTGGTAGACAGCTACACTCCATGTACATATTGCAAAACCCATCCTTTACTCCACTATCATCAACCATTTACTTCATGACCTGCCTAAGTAGAGTCGTGTGTTAGTGAACCTTCCCTTATCCCTACCTATCCCTCCACCCCCACCTTTAGAATAACACGTGACACCGAGGTTGGATGTGAAATGGCCACAGCAGCCGTTTATTAATTTCACAGTTTTATAAAAACAATTTAAATCCGAAACGTTCGGATAACTAATTAGGAATCCACCAGAGAATTCCTCCTAATAATTCACATGACCCAACATGGGTCAGAATCATAAATAACAATTTAACGTTAACATTAATGCGAGCAGGGGAAGTCCTTGAAGCCATTTTAGATATTCCTTTTTAACACACCCCGAGTTAGCCATCTGCAACCACCACCAACCAATTACCTCCAGCCGTAAACCAGCTCGGAGGCACCGCTCACCTCTGCAGATGGCTCCAACCACCAGAAGACCACTTCAAAGGGATAACACCCGATGAAGCCTTCAAGTGATATACCTTCCACCAGAAGACCACTTCAAAGGGATAACACCCGATGAAGTCTTCAACCATGTACCTTTTTTGGGGGACGCATACCCCCGATGCGACCCCCCCACCATTTTGTACTGACTGGCCTCAAGGACTCCCCCCGCCAGCTGCCATGACACCAGGACCTACTCCGAATGAAAAGAAAAAACATGTTAAATAAGCACACAATAAAATGACAACACTCATAGACGGACTTCATAAAGACCACAAGGGATAACGAACAAAGGGCGGGAGGGTGGGAGCTTAATCGAGTGTATGTTACTCCTCCCGCTGCTTCCGGCTCAGTGCCGAAAACAGCGGGAAGCTCTGTAACGGCCCCTAACTCCTCCCTGTCCCTCCTCCACCTCCTCCTAACTCTCCCTCAAAACTTAACCCTTTCCCTCCTAGGTCTGTCATGGAGGCTTCCCTCCTAAGCTCTGCAGGCTGCGTCCAGCCTCTTCTTGACCTGCCTAAGTAGAGTCGTGTGTTAGTGAACCTTCCCTTATCCCTACCTATCCCTCCACCCCCACCTTTAGAAAAACACGTGACACCGAGGTTGGATGTGAAATGGCCACAGCAGCCGTTTATTAATTTCACAGTTTTATAAAAACAATTTATATCCGAAACGTTCGGATAACTAATTAGGATCCACCAGAGAATTCCTCCTAATAATTCACATGACCCAACATGGGTCAGAATCATAAATAACAATTTAACGTTAACATTAATCCGAGCAGGGGAAGTCCTTGAAGCCATTTTAAATATTCCTTTTTAACACACCCCGAGTTAGCCATCTGCAACCACCACCAACCAATTACCTCCAGCCGTAAACCAGCTCGGAGGCACCGCTCACCTCTGCAGATGGCTCCAACCACCAGAAGACCACTTCAAAGGGATAACACCCGATGAAGCCTTCAAGTGATATACCTTCCACCAGAAGACCACTTCAAAGGGATAACACCCGATGAAGTCTTCAACCATGTACCTTTTTTGGGGGACGCATACCCCCGATGCGACCCCCCCACCATTTTGTACTGACTGGCCTCAAGGACTCCCCCCGCCACAGCGAAACAGGCCTTGACCACCTTAAGCCTGTGAGTTCCGCCACACCACCACCGCCCTTTCAATTCCTTCTGCTGTTGCCAAGCTCCACAGATCAATACCAACCTCGGTCAAATGAACCCCATCGCTCCTCCAGTAGTTCCCCACTCCTGACTCCAAATCCCTGTGCCGCACGCAAATGCCCCCGTTTTTGGCTACAAAACGGGACACCGCCCGATTAACTTTAATGCGAGCCTTATTGACTCTTTCCACTGACCTAGCCAGCCGCCAATGTTTCCTTGGGACAATGTCCGACCACACTATTACCAACCTGGGATAAGAAACCCACAAACACAACATATCGTGTTTAATATCCCGCACCAACTCACGAAAGGGGCGGACTCCCAAGTCATTCCCACCCACGTGCAATACCAAGACCTCTGGGACCCTATCAAGCCGGGCATATGTCTGGAATTCTGCTAACACCCTGCTCCATGACATACCTCTAAATCCCAGCCAATGCAAAACCGCATCCTGTCGCGGAATGTGCAACTGGCGACCGCCCGGGCGGACGTCCGCCCTCAAAGCCCCCCAATGCACGTAAGAATGGCCCAGCAACCACACCAAACACGGAGGCGGATCTGAAACGAAAAGGAAAGTTAGATACCACCACACAAATTTATTTTTTTTTTTTAAGCGCTAACAACAAGACTCATAACAAATGAGGACGGACATAAGACCTAAATCTGTTGGACTCCCAACGACCGATGCGCCGCACCCCTTCATCATCCAACCCCCAGCGCCCTGCTTCTGTAGCTGCGCCAATCCTGAAGGAATGAGATGAATACGAGCCCGCCGCGACACCGACCGCCGCCAAACATTTTTTAAATACAGCTCCAAATTGAAATCTGGACAAAAATGACCCGTCCTCGTGACATAGCAATGGCAACTCTGGAGACCCCACCTGTGGCTTAAAACCCTGCATGCACGCTACCGGACACATAGCCGAACCCGGGAGGGCGAACAAAACTATCAGCTTCCCCTTCCCTAATTGGTCAGTTTTTGACCGACGCAACCATACCTCCAGCCGATCTACATATATGCTCACCTCCCCCAGTCTCAACCCCCCTGCCTGCTTGGTACTCAGCGACACCAACTCGCCAATTCTAAAGGCCCCAAAGAACGCTAAAGAAAAGGCTAACCGAAACAACTCCATCTCGGCCGAAGAACGACAGACCGATGCTAATGATCCGCCCAAAGAGCTAAGCAGAGAAAACGACACAGGCCTTCTACGATCCGCCTCGACCCTACCTCGGCGCAAACCTTTCAAAGCCTGTCCCACTAAAAATTCCTTAGATACATCCCGAAAGCCTCGCAACTTAAAACCAAACGCCACCGCAGACATGAAACGGTTAACTTTTGCCAATGAAAACCCCGCCTCCCAGGCGTCCCCTAACCAGTACAAAAGTGCCACCAACCTGTCTCTATCCGTGTTGACGTCACCCAACTCTCTTACCCACTCCTCCCACTGCCTCCAACAAGCAGAATAAGCACTCCACGTCGTGCGCGCCAAAGACCTTTCCACCAATCGTTCTACGGGACCGAGACCAGATCCCAAAGATGTTCCGGACAAGCCAAACCGAGCCGTTCCGCTCCCGGTGCCAATTGCCGAAACCGGTCCCACTGCGAGCGAGAAAGAGCATTAGCGATACAATTCCGTACCCCCGGCACATGCACCGCCACCACCCACGCGTTCAACGAAAAGCACACCAACACTAAGTGTCGCAACAACTGAACTACCGGAGGAGAGAACGCCGTGATGTTATTAATGGCCAGCACCACCCCCATGTTGTCGCAGTAAAAACGAACCTTCTTATCCCTGAGCCTATCCCCCCAGATGGTCGCCGCAACCACGATGGGGAACAGCTCGAGCAGGGCCAGATTCCGCGTGAGTCCACTGGACACCCAGCTAGCCGGCCATTGACCTGCGCACCACGGACCCCCCCGTAAGCTCCAAAACCGCCCGCCCCAGCCGCATCCGTAAAAATATTTAAATCACTCGTATCCTGCGCTGGAGCCATCCATAGCGAGCGACCGTTATACTGGCCCAAGAAGTCATCCCATACCTGCAGATCAGCCCGATGCTCCTCCCTAAGCCGCACAAAATGATGTGGCGCACGCACTCCCGCCTTTGCCGCCGCCAACCGTCTACCAAACACCCTCCCCATTGGCATAATCCGGCAGGCAAAATTCAACTTCCCCAGCAACGACTGAAGCTCACGCAGCGTAATTTTCTTTAACCTACAAGCCCGGCGTACCTCCTGACTCAAAGCCCCCAACTTATCCGCAGGAAGCCGACACTCCATTGCCACCGAATCTATTTCAATTCCCAAAAAACAAATCGTCGGTACCGGGCCCTCAGTCTTTTCTGGCGCCAAAGGGATCCCAAAATCCCTCGCAACCTTCTGCAGTGCATGAAGCAGATTACCGCAAACCGGCGAACCCCCCGGGCCGACGCACAAGAAATCGTCTAAGTAATGTATCAACGAGTTGACCCCGGCTATTCCCTTCGTCACCCACTCCACGAAGCTACTAAACGCCTCGAAGTATGCGCAAGAAAGGGAACACCCCATCGGAAGGCACCGATCCACGTAAAAAGCCCCATTCCAAAAACAACCCAACAGCCGTTGGCTTTCTGGATGAACTGGCAACAACCTGAACGCCGCCTCGATGTCGGTTTTTGCTAGCAGCGCGCCTGGACCCGCAGCACGAACTAACCCCACCGCCTTATCGAATGAGGTATACACTACGGAGCACAACTCGTGATCAATCCCGTCATTTACCGACAAACCCTTGGGAAACGATAAATGCTGAATCAAACGAAATTTCCGGGGCTCGCGCTTTGGAACAATACCCAATGGGGACACCACTAAATCTTTTACTGGCGGATCAACAAAAGGCTCCGCCATGCGACCCAACGAAACTTCTTTAAACAATTTTTCCGACACGACCTCGGCATGCAAGTAGGCCGATTTAAGATTCCCCCGCGTAACCAGGACCTCATAAGGAGGAATAATAAAACCAACACAAAACCCATCGTAAAGTAACTTGGCCGCCGCCCTATCCGGATACTCATTTAGATAAGGGGCCATCCTTTCCACCCTCACCGGTGACAACCCCTTGACCAGCCGAGGAGGACTGGTTCCCTGACCTCTTTTTTCGCATACATTTTGCAGCCCCGTGGGATGCACCATTACACTCTGAACACACGTGCTAGAACTTGCACGTGGCCCCGAACTTACACTGGCCATCGTTGAATTGCCAGCAGAATCCCAACTTTGCCCCGCCGCCTTGTCCGACCTGACTTGACTGGCCCCCTTGGCCGACGCTCCCGGGAAAGGACTGCCTAACCGGAGCCGTAACCCTTAACCAGAGAGCAATATCCTTCTGGTCCCACCGAATCGCCAGCCGAACCGCTTTACGCTGACGGAATTGCTCATCGTATCTTAGCCACGCCTGCCCCCCGTACGCCCTATGAGCCTCCCCAATGGCGTCAAAATAGCAAAACAACGCCGAACAATTTTCCGGCGCCTTTTCTCCTATTACACTGGCTAATATGGCGAACGCCTGCGACCAATTAACGAACGTCTGCGGGATAAGCCTATACCGCCGACGTTCCTCCTCGTCCTTCTTACTCTCGTCCCGCTTGCTCTTATCCAAATTGAATTTAGCAAGCGGCAGGAGAGAAAAAATCTCTACATATTCGTCCTTCCAGATACGCTCACGCACCTCCTGCTTTAAGTGCGCCCCCAACGGACCTTCGAAGCAAACATACACCTCCCCACGAGCACGATCATCAATACGCACCCGATCGCCTTCGTTTTGGGCCTCAGTCTGTACCGACACCGCGACCGCCTCTCTAGCCGCCATCCCGGGCCGCGCCTGTAAAGATCCCACTTCCCTGGGGCCTTCCCAAACTACCGCCGGGGACACCTCCGTAACTACTGGCGCCGCCGCCCCATCTAGACGCCCGACCAGCTCCCGCAAGCAACCCACTAAGTCCGCTAGACCCGCGCTGTCGCGCCCGCCCGCGCCACTACCGGCCACCGATGCGACGCTAGCAGCCCCCCGCCGACACCCGACATAAAAATCGCTGGATACGAGAAAGATGGAGTTATGCACTCACCGGGCTGCACAGGCGCTGTGTTCCCGTCAGCCGGACCATCCTGACCTCGCCGATACACGTCCAGTTCACCTTCCTCCAGCTCCTCTCTCGCAGACGACTGGCCATCCCACCGACATCTCCGAAACGGGGATGATGACGCGCTGACAGATGGGCCGGCAACCTGCCGCCCGACCACTGGGACCCAGACTTCCGAACGGACCTTTTGCCTCGACGTCGCTGCAGTTCTAGGCGTCCGTCTCGACGATCCTGATGAAGCCTGCCCCCTGGCCGGAACATCACCAGGCGGGGCGGCCGTAGCTTGTCCTCCAAATCTTGCATCTGATGGGGGAGGGGTGACAGGGAGCCCGGCCTGCGACTCCCTGATTACCGCCGGACCCCGTCGCGGCTGGGGATTCCTGCCAGTACGCAGGGCCTGGGAAGAGGCGGCCCTCCCAGCTGCCTGGCCTGCAGCGTCCATTTTAGGGCTCCCCCTGCGACGTCGTGTCTGCGGGACCACCTCAGGGCTGAGGCGTTCTGGAGGTCGGGACCGCCGGGAGCGACGGGTAGACCCGGCCTGAGTCACCGTCACCCCTGGCGACGCTCTCTGCCTCCTCTGAGCAGGAGCGGGTGTTGCTGACTCCCCCCCCGCCGCCATACTGTTAGGAAGGGGGCCGGGGGAGGGGAGTCCGTCCCCAACAGCAACAGACCTCGTATGCCGGGCCTGACGTGGCGATTCGGCATCCGGGATCCTGGTAAGTGCCGCCACGGTCTCCTCCAACCATCCGGGACCGTGGTGCACAGCAGCGGCGCGCAGCCGCGAAAGTATATCAGCCTCAGACATCACACACAGAGCGGGGCAACGGGGAGCTTAATCGAGTGTATGTTACTCCTCCCACTGCTTCCGGCTCAGTGCCGAAAACAGCGGGAAGCTCTGTAACGGCCCCTAACTCCTCCCTGTCCCTCCTCCACCTCCTCCTAACTCTCCCTCAAAACTTAACCCTTTCCCTCCTAGGTCTGTCATGGAGGCTTCCCTCCTAAGCCCTGCAGGCTGCGTCCAGCCTCTTCTATAAAAGCAGGAAAACTTATTGTGGTAAAAAACTCTAATGCCCCATGCACACGACCGTGCCCGCAATCACGGCCCGAGATTGCGGGCACGGCCGGCCGCTGACTGACAGCCGCATTTTCGGGCCGTGCTCCCATACAAAGTATGGGAGCACGGCCCGCAAAATGCGAAAGAACGGACATGTTCCATAATTCCCGGAACATTTCCACGGCACTGACGCCCTTCCGTAGTGCTACGGAAAGGTGTCAGTGTTCAATGAAAGTGAATGGCTCCGTTTTTGCGGACCGCAGTTGCGGTCCGCAAAAACGGAGGTTTTTTGCTGTCGTGTGCATGGGGCCTAAAGGGGTGGCCATGGCTTTATTATTAGAATTAACCATTAATAAAATACATTTTATATTTTAAATTGGCCTGGAAAATATCTTTAACCCCTTAGTGACCAGCCTATTTTAGGCCTTAAAGAGAACCTTTCATCTGCCCATACATGTGCAACTGAGTACCATTTTGGAGTAGATGCGACTTTTTGATCACTTTTTATCACATTGTTTTTTCACAGAAAACAGCAATTTTTGCACTGTCTTTATTTTTTACGGCGTAACCATGCGGGTTAAATAATGTAATAACTTTATAGTTGGTGTTGTTATGGACGCAGCAATACCAAATATGTGTAACTTTTTTACTTTTTTTTGTTAAGCTTTTTGTAAGGGGACAATGTGGGTTTTTCATTTTTTTTCCACTTTTTATTATTATTATTTTATTATTATTATTAACTTTATTATACTTTTTTTTTACTAGTCCCACTAGGGGACTTCAATATGGGATTGTCCAATCACTTTTATTATACGCTGCAATACTTCTGCATTGCAGTGTATTACTGCCGGTCTGTGTAAAATGGACAGGCATCTGCTAGGCCATGCCTCTGCCATGGCCTAGCAGACATAACGAGTGGCAGATCTGGGGGCCTTTATTAGGCACTCCGGCTGCCGTAGAAGACACCGGCACTCTGCGATCACACACAGGATGCCGGTGGAGTGAGAGAGAGCTCCCTCTCTCTCTCCAAAACCACTCAGATGCAGCGCTTGCTATTGAGCGCGGCATCTGAGGGGTTAAACAGGTGAGATCGGATGCTCCCAGCGCTCAGTTACCTCTGGTAGCTGAGAGCAGGGAGATTTAATGGCTCCCTGCTCTATTTATTTATTCTGATGCAGCGCCGTAAAAAGGCAATTGCATCGGAGTAAATCCCGTTAGTGGCCGCCGTATAAACACTAATGGGCGGTCACTAATGGCTTAATCGATATGCCTCTTCTGCGGACTGCAGAGAGCATTTATTGTACCTCAAGAGTCCAGTCCTCCTCCTTCAGTGCAATATTAATATCCGCCCCGCTGTGAAAATACCAAAAATGCACCCAAGCGCAGATCTAAAAAAATAAATAAATAAAGACATAACAGAAAAAAGAAGAAAGAAAGGAAAAACAGAAATACAAAAAAGAGGAGGGAGGGTATAATCTCGTGTATGTTTATATACTACATGTACCCTTCTTTTGGCAGCTTCATCTAACCAATCCAGCATCGTCCCAAAAGCCTGCCATTTTTGTTCCTCCTCCATAAAATCCCTGCAGTCCCTTACCCTTTTGGTAACCCCTGAAATGCAATTGAAAATAACAAAATTCTACAAATATTTATGGACACACCACTCCTTCATCAGAACTCTGTAATGCTAGCGAAAATGCAAAAAGGCTCATAAGTAGTTTTGAAAAATGACCTAGCCTTGGCTCAGTTCACATATCGTTTTGTGCACACATTCATGGTATACGTGACGTACATGTATACATTCTTAGGCTAGATTCCCATGAGTGTGGGGAAACTCGGACGTGAAAAACGTGACGTTTTTCACGTCAGAGGTGCTCCGCTGCGGGTCCCGTTTTCACAGATCCCCATAGACTTGAGTCTATCGAGGGATACGTGAAAACGAAAGATAATAGGACAGATTCTATTTTTCCACGGACCCTTCACACGGTACGTTGAAACAATGGCCGTGTGAAAGGCCTCTTTGAAAAACATGCATCGTGTGACGGGCGTTGTTTTAACGCCCATTACACGGACGTATTCAACGATCGCTTGAATAAGGCCTTAAAGTTGCAAAAACGTATGCATTTGTAACATACGCTTAAGTTTTTTGTAGTATACATCATATACGTTTGTGTCCGTTCTCACTTCTAAAACCGTATACGTTTTTTGTTCTTGAGCCAAACCAAACTTTGTAAAGACAAGACTGCAGTGTTTTCTGGCACCAGTAGTGAGGGGCTTGGCAGGGGGAGGCACTGTTTTATTTCATAATCTGGGTGACAAAAACGTATACGTTTCACGTATGCAAATGTAGGGTTTAAGATTTAATACGTCTATATGTTGCCATCGACATCAATACAAATAAAAACGTATGCACGTGATATACGTTTTAGAAAAGCACTGAAAAGCGTAGTAAATTACACTTTTTAGAACTTTGAAAAAAAGGATAGAACATAGAATGTAAGCACACAAAATATATGCACAAACTACAATATTAGGGCCCATTCACACGAACGTGAATAACATCCGTGTGCTGCGCAGGCAAATCACGCTCAGCACACGGAGCCATTGATTTCAATGGGGCTATTCGCACATGCAGGATTTTTCACGCAGCGAGAGTCCGTTGCGTTAAACTCACTGCATGTCCTATATTGGTGCGTTTCTCACGCACCTATCGCCCATTGAAGTCAATGGGTGCGTGATTTTTCGCTACAATTCAATTGAAAATAATAATAGAAAAAAAAAAGATGTGCTTTGCGAGTACGTGAATAACGCATGCCACTCGCAAAGCACTCTGATCCATAACAAACCACATTCACGCGCGTGAATCTGAAACGCTCGTGTGAATGTAGCCTTAGGTCATATGTCCTGACCATAGAAATTAATGTACACGCTGTGGTTTACGTTATGACACTGTTTTTTCAAGTGAAAACGTGCACATAAGACGTACAGTAAGAACGAGATGTGAACTTAGTCTAATGCTGCCCGTGCCAGTCTCCAGAACGCTCAAAGATTTGTTTCACATATAGCGATTATCTGCATTTTTCATGGCTGTTATTTTACAGCATTTTTAGCTTTTCTTTTGGGGGGGCTAAAACACTTTAAACAGATGTTAATTAAAGGTCTATAGTTAAATATAAAAATGTCTACTTTTTTCCATAGGTATCTCAATAGAACTTAAATAACACCAGAAGAGACGCTTCTTTAAAATTATAAAACTTTAAATTTTTTTACTAAAACCAATTTTTTTTAAAATAAAAACATGGTGTGTGAAGGAGTGAGACCTTACTCTGGGGACTGAGCTGCAATGCCACACACAACCAGTGGTCAGGTGTAGCACTGTTTTTTGAAGAAATCAGGCATGTTTTTTTAAAATCCTGTACAACCCATTTAAAGAGGCTCTGTCACCACATTATAAGTGCCCTATCTTGTACATAATGTGATCGGTGCTGTAATGTACAGTAGATTACAGCAGTGTTTTTTATTTAGAAAAATGATCATTTTTGACGAAGTTATGACCTATATTAGCTTTATGCTAATGGCTTTCTTAATGAACAAGTGGGCGTGTTCTACTTTTTGACCAAGTGGGCATTGTAGAGAGAAGTGTATGACGCTGACCAATCAGTGACCAATCAGCATCATACACTTCTCTCCATTCATTTACACAGCACATAGTAATCTTAACTAGATCACTATGTGCAGCCACATACACACATATTAGCGTTACTCAAGTGTCCTGACAGTGAGTATACATTACCTCCAGCCAGAACGTGATGTCTATTCAGAATCCTGACACAAGGCAAGCGTAATCTCGTTTTAAATTACACTTTACAGCGTGATCTCGCGAGATTACACTTGCCTTGATGTAAATCTCACACAAACGTTACCGAGGTGTCAGGATTCTGAATCGACATCACGTCCTGGCCAGAGGTAATGTATATCCACTTTCAGGACACTTGAGTAACGTTAATGTGTGTGTATGTGGCTGCACATAGTGATCTAGCTAGATCACTATGTGCTGTGTAAATGAATGGAGAGAAGTGTATAACGCTGATTGGTCACTGATTGATCAGCGTCATACACTTCTCTCCACAACGCCCACCTGGTCAAAAAGTAAAACATGCCCAATTGTCCATTAAGAAACTCATTAGCATAAAGCTAATATAAGTCCGTCAAAAATGATCGTTTTTCTAAATAAAAAACACTGCTGTAATCTACGTTTCAGCGCCGATCACATTATGTACAATATAGGCCACTTATAATGTGGTGACAGAGCCTCTTTAAGGCTTGGTTCACACAATGCAGGCAGCTAAAAACCAGGATTGACTACAAAAGGAGAAGTTTAGAATTCACTTCTGGTGTTGGAAAAACCTACACTAAAAGTGCATCTGTACACAGCCTAAAAGTTTATGTACTTAAAGAGTAAGATCTTCGGTCTTATATTTATTTTTCTGTCTTTACTTTTCTTTTCCAAAATGGGAATATATTCCTATAGAATAGAGAAGGAAAATCCTTCCTTTGGATATTTATTTCCCCTTTTATTCGCTTTTGAGGTGCAAAATTTTGGCAATAAATTATCAACAAGAATATTTTCTATAAGGGCACGTTCACACGTGGCGGAATTGCTATGGAATTCAGCTGCGGACAGTCCGCACTGGAAATCCGCAGCAGACAGTCTGTCCATTGGTTTCCACACCTTTTTAGTTATCTTCGTGCAGACGTTGCGGACAACTCCGCTGCAGACCAAAGCCTGCGGTGCGGAATTTGGTGTCCGCAGCATACACTGGCTATTGCGGACTTGATGCGTACTTGTGGAGAAATTTCTCCATTGACTTCAATGGAGTTGCAAAATTACGCAATGAAATCCGCAGATGTTATGTGTGTTGCGTTGCGGATTGCTTTCACGAACAGGATATTTCATCATTCTGGCTGGACCTATGTGTTTCGAGGTCTATAGCCAGACTGAGATGGAATGTTTTAAAAGAGAGCAGGATGTACTTTTCACCTGAATCCGAAACGACTAATCCGCAGCAATTTACTTCACATTTTAGGCAAAGGCGCAACGGAATCTGCAACGCAGATTATCTGCGGTATTGATGCGGACAGTGTCTGCAGAAATCCGCCACATCTGAACATGCCCTAAAGCTTCCTTCAGACACACTATTTGTGTGCCATTTTTTTTTCTTTTTTGTGAAATGGTACATGCGCTTTTTGGTGGAATTTTTGTTAAAGAGTGTGCTTTACTACCTGTGTTTTTTTAGGTGGCATTTTTCACATTGCAAATCATGTGATTCAAAGATCATGTGATTCAATTATTCCTTTGTGCAACACATGCCTTTTTCTTACACCCCCCCCCCCACAAAAAACGCCATAAAAACGCAACACACATTGATATATTGCTTTTTTTTCAAAAAGGAAAAAAAACCATTAATGTCTGTGGGACAAAAATGCCACTGAATGATGCAAATAAAGGCCAAAGCCAGGTTTGCAACGATTTTGGAAAAATGCCACTGACCGATTGACTTCAAGCTAACATCTGGCCACAGCATATTTTGCCACAAAAAATGCTGCAAGAAATGTCAGAAAATATGCCACTAAAATCATGGCGTTTTTCCTAAATATGGTTAGATGAATGAGCCCTACGGGTAACACTACAGCTTAAGGGTATGTTCACACAGCTTATTTTCGGACGTTTTTCGGGCCGTAAACGGCCGAGAAACAACCGAAATATTGTAAGCAGAACGTCGATGGGCCGTTTTTTTATGCGGCCGTTTTTCAAAATGTAAAAAATGGCCGCGAAAAAGAAGTGCATGTCATTTCTTGGGATGTTTTTGGAGCCGCTTTTTATTGACTCTATTGAAAAACAGTTCCAAAAATGGCCGTAAAAAACGCAGCGAAAAACGCTAGTGGCTTAAAAAACGTCTGAAAATCAGAAGCTGTTTTCCCTTGAAAACAGCTCTGTATTTTCAGACGTTTTTGAGTTTGTGTGTGCACATACCCTGAGCCATCATTATCCTTTCTGCTTTATTTTCACAAAAAAGAAGAACAAGTCTTACCACAATTAAAAGAAAAAATATTCTCCTGCTGGGATTCATTGCCGCTGGGATGATAAGATAATTTTAATTACTTTGATGTATAGCCCCTACCTACAATTTGGAAGTTTTAATAAACTACACAAACTCTGGTTGATGTGAGAAAACGTCTTTTCATTTTGTGCAAGTGATAAATAGCCACAACTCCTGGTGAGTTTGGCCCTGAACTTTCTTGTATTCACAATGTACCAGACAGAGTTTTCAGTTGTTTTTTTAATAATAAAAAATCAGCACTCACACAGCTCTTGTGTTCCACATCAACTGCAAATCAAACATGGAAAAAAATGAAATTAAAAAGTGTCAAAATCGCAAGCAGAGGCTTTTCAAACCAGGTAAAAGAGGACGGATAGGAAGATTTGAGAAATACAGTGGACAGAACTATACATAGCTGCATAATATTTGATGTAGATGTGGCAAACCTGTTCAGAATGTTGATATTTCTGCATACTGCTTGCTGGTGCATGCCTGGCACTATCCCAATAATCCTCTCTAAATGTAAAAAAATCAAGATGGGAAGTATGCCCCATGTGCGTGTAATAGGAGGATGCTCCATACATTAATCAAAAATACTGCATATGTGAAGTTAGTTAAGATGTAAGGCCCTATTCACACGATAGGTTTTCCCGGCTGTGTGACGGCCGTTCAAAAAACGGCCGTCACACGGCCGCATTAGGAACAATAGACCCCAAATGGGGCTATTCACACGGCCTATTTTTTAACGGCCCTGGAAACACGGCCGTCAAAAAATGGGACATGCCCTATTTTCGGCCGTTCTCCCAGCCACCTGGCTCCCATAGAAGTCTATGGGGCCGGGTAATACATGGCCATCACTGGAATGTGTCCCGAGTGACGGCCGTGTCTACCGTCGCTCGCTCTCTCTCCTTCTCCTCCTCACAGTGTGAAGTGCATGTGAGGAGGAGGGTATTTTTTTGCTCCCTGTAGAAGCGGAATCCCCAATCCCCGGCCACAGATTCGGCAACACTGTGGTCGAGGATTGGGGATTCCGCTCTAGGAGAAGTCCCTGACTTCACTGTCCATATATGGACACAGTGACGTCAGCCACTAATGAAGTGGAATCCCCGACACTGTGGCCGGTGTTTCCGCTCCAGGATAAGTCCCTGACTTCACTGTCCATATATGGACACAGTGACGTCAGGCACTTCTTTTCTTTTATCAACTTTTCTCATAGTACAAATGTACAAACTTGCAAAATTGCAAACAAAAACAAACAGAGCATACTGACCAACCAAACTAGTTGGCAACAACAATCATCACAAAAAATAAGACAGTCACATTACAAAAGCCAGCATGTAAACAAAATGGATCACATGAGTATATTCGTTTTTTGAAAGGAAAACAGGATCAGCAGGTGACCATCATTATTGCCCTGTAACAGACAAAACAGACATCCATTCACACACCATGCACAAATGTGAATTATACAGCAGTGTCCGATATCTCCATCCACCTAGCCCATATCTTCCCGAATATGTCTGGGCACCTTCTGCTAATGTATAACTTCTGATACAGGGGAATATACTTATTTACCAATTGTAACCAATGTTCTAGACTAGGACACACCGTGGCTTTCCATGCCATAATCATAATCTTCCTCGCACAGAACAAAACAAATCTAAAAAATATTTTGTCATAATATCCTTGTACTATCTCATTCATAATGCCCAAGAGGCACACCTGAGGAGAGAGAACCCGGGGAAACTCAAATTTATCATGAAGAAACTCTACAACCCTTGACCAGAATAGCGAAATCCTAGGACAGGACCATACACAGTGAAGGTACGTGCCAACATCCGACTGACACCTAAAACAGCTATCCGACCCGGAGGCCCCAATTCTCTGACGTCTAACCGGAGTATAGTAAATTCTGTGTAGGAACCGCGATTGTACTAAAAAGTCTCGAGCACTAATAACTGAACCAAAGAATGAGAGCTCTACCTCCCTCCACTCCTCTTCCGATAAATTAGGGGCATCTCTCTTCCACCCCCGGAACGCCCTATCAAAGGGTCGTTTTACAGATGACAACAACAAGGCATAGGTCTGAGTAAGAGTCTTAGGAAGGTCCGGGGTGCCAAGCAAGTCCTCCAATTTGGAGAACCAGAAAGCTGGTATAATCGATCCGAACTGGGCCAAGCAGGCATGTCTCAATTGGAGATAATGATAAAAAGCCTTCCACGAGACCCCAAACCTCTCCTCAAGCTCAGAGAAGGAGACAAAACAACTGTCCACAGAGTAGATTTGGCCTAAAAATCGAACCCCCACCCCAGCCCACATCATCGCTCCCTGCAAGGACACCAGGTGAGGCAGCCATGGATTGTTCCATAACGGAGTCCTAGGGGAGACAGAAGAAACTGCAACATCTCTTATTAATATGTGCACCTTCCTCCAGGCATTAGCTATAGTTTTTAACGGTAATGGCGCCCGACATGAGGGTTTAAACCTATATAAGAAGTTGGTAAGACTCTCATATGAAGTCATGAGTGCCCCTGCCAGCGCAATGGCCGCATTACTTAAGTCAATATCAATCCACTAGTGAGCCAGCACCAGCTGCGAAGCCAAATAATATAGGTAAAGGTTGGGTGCCGCCATCCCCCCCATGCTCCTCGGGGACTGCAGAAGACTGAGACTAAACCGAGGTGTACCCCCCTGCCAGTAGAACCCTCGTAGAATCCCATCCAGTTGTCCAAAAAATTGTTTGAGCAGGATAATCGGACAAATATGTAGGAGGTAAAGAAATTTAGGCAGATATATCATTTTGAAGAGATATAGCCACCAATGGACATAAGTTAAGTTCACAAAAACGTAACAAATTAAGGGAAATCCGCACCCCAAGATACGTAAATTGAGATACGACCTGTAACGGGACAGGGAGCCCCAGCCGGGGCTAACCGCCTTAGACCAATTAACCGACAAACCCGAGAATGCCCCAAAAGTGTCAATCAGCTGTAAAAGCGAAGCCAACGAAGGACCATCATCCGCCAAGTACACCAGTGTATCATCTGCATACAGGGATATTTTCTCAACCAGTGAACCTCGAGGAATACCAATAATTGAAGGAGAATACCCAACTGCCAGCACCAGAGGCTCAATCGCAAGAGCAAACAAAAAAGGGGAAAGTGGACACCCCTGGCGCGTACCTCGACCCAAAGAGAAGGGTTTAGAGACATCCAGATTTGTTCTCACCCTAGCGACAGGCTGTTCATATAACAGACGTACAAGAGCAATAAATCTTGGACCAAAATTAAAATGGGTGTAATAGTGGGGGGGGGGTAGGGAAACGGACAAGTGAGCCCTAATCTACCCGCCACTCTGTCCCTGCCTACTTGCAACGACCCGCCCTAGGCGACGGGGTACAACTGGGCGGCGGTCCCTGCGCTCAGTAAGTGCATGACAAACACGACAAACAAACAAGGGAATACAAGCAAGGGAAATGGGCAGTTGCTCGCGGAAACACCGTGAGCAACAGAGTAGTGAACGAGCCGAGTCAAGCCAGGAGAGTGCGAGGTACAAAGCGAAAAGCAGAAGAGTAGTCGGTAAGCCGTGGTCTGTATGGAGCAGGATCAAAAATAGCAGGAGCTGTAGCTGGGCCAGGAAACCTCAAGGAAAGAAATTCACAAGCACAGATGGACAGGAAGAGCAGGCTTAAATAGACCGAGGGCGGGAGCTAGCTGAGTCTGGCCAGGTTGCGATAGGCTCTCCCACTCCTAAGCCTGCCAGCCTGAGTGGAGGAAGCTGGTGTCTGTCTCAGGGATGTACACTCAGGTGTTGACTGATTAATTCTGGGAGTTAACCCCGAAGCAGTGCCTGGCAGATCCTTTACAGTACCCCCCCTTTTATGAGGGGCCACCGGACCCTTTCTAAGTGGACCTGGCTTACTGGGGAAACGCAGGTGGAACCTCCTGACCAATACCCCAGCGTGAACATCCCGGGCGGGTACCCAAGTCCTCTCCTCGGGCCCGTATCCTCTCCAATGGACCAGGTACTGGAGGGAGCCTTGGACCATCTTGCTGTCCACGATCCTGGCCACCTCAAATTCCACCCCCTCAGGGGTGAGGACGGGAACAGGAGGTTTCCTCGAGGGGGCCAAGGACGGGGAGCAGCGTTTCAGGAGGGAGGCATGAAACACGTTGTGTATACGAAAAGACGGGGGTAACTCCAGCCGGAAAGAGACAGGACTGAGGACCTCAATGACCTTATACGGCCCAATAAACCGGGGAGCAAACTTTTTGGACGGAACCTTGAGACGCAAGTTCCTGGATGACAACCACACCAGATCCCCGACCACAAACAGGGGGTTAGCAGAACGTCTTCTATCGGCCTGAGCCTTCTGTATGCTCTGGGACGCCTCTAGGTTCTTCTGAACCTGGGCCCAGACTGTGCACAGATCCCGATGAACGACCTCCACCTCGGGATTGTTGGAACAACCAGGTGAAACGGAGGAGAACCGCGGATTAAACCCAAAATTACAGAAAAAGGGAGAGACCCCTGACGAGTTACTGACCCGGTTATTAAGGGAAAATTCGGCGAGGGGAATGAAAGAAACCCAATCAAATTGACAGTCAGAGACAAAACATCTTAAGTATTGTTCTAGAGACTGATTAGTCCTCTCCGTTTGGCCATTGGTTTCAGGATGGAAAGCAGAGGAGAAGGACAGATCAATCCCCAACTTATTACAGAAGGCTCTCCAAAACAATGAAACAAATTGTACCCCTCTGTCAGAAACAATATTGACGGGGACCCCATGGAGACGCAGGATGTGTTTGATAAACAAGGTAGCCAACGTCTTGGCGTTGGGTAGTTTCTTGAGGGGCACAAAGTGGCACATTTTACTGAAGCGGTCTACCACCACCCACACCACCGACTTGCCTTGGGATGGAGGCAAATCGGTGATAAAATCCATGGAGATATGTGTCCAAGGTCTCTGGGGAATGGGCAACGAACGCAGTAAGCCCGCTGGTCGGGACCTGGGAGTCTTGGACCTGGCACAAACCTCACAGGCGGCGACGTAGGCCTTAACGTCTTTAGGCAAACCAGGCCACCAATAATTTCTGGTAATGAGGTGTTTGGTACCCAGGATGCCTGGATGGCCAGATAGTGCGGAGTCGTGATTTTCCCTAAGTACCCTTAGCCGGAATTGCAGGGGAACAAACAGCTTGTTCTCAGGAAGGTTCCCAGGAGCTGAACCTTGATCAGCAGCAATTTCAGAGACTAAATCGGACTCGATAGAGGAAATGACTATACCTGGAGGCAAAATACAAACAGGATCTTCCTCCGAAGGAGGGCTGGCCATGAAGCTACGCGACAGTGCATCCGCCTTAATATTTTTAGACCCGGCCCTATAGGTAACCAAAAAATTGAATCTGGTAAAAAACAACGCCCATCGAGCTTGTCTCGGGTTTAGCCTCCGGGCAGATTCTAGGAAAACCAGATTCTTGTGGTCGGTAAGGACCGTTACCTGGTGCCTAGCCCCCTCCAGGAAGTGGCGCCACTCTTCAAATGCCCATTTAATGGCTAAAAGTTCGCGGTTGCCAATATCATAGTTACACTCCGTGGGCGAAAACTTCCTAGAAAAGTAAGCACAGGGGCGGAGATGGGTGAGGGAGCTGGTACCCTGGGACAAGACGGCCCCCACTCCCACCTCGGACGCGTCAACCTCCACAATAAATGGCTCCCTTTGGTTGGGCTGAACCAGCACGGGGGCCGAGATAAAGCACTTCTTGAGGGTCTCAAAAGCCTGGACGGCCTCAGGGGGCCAATGGAGGACATCAGCACCCTTGCGAGTGAGGTCCGTAAGAGGCTTAGCGACGACCGAGAAGTTAGCAATAAATCTCCTGTAATAGTTAGCGAACCCCAAAAAACACTGTAGCGCTTTCAGGGAGGCAGGTTGGACCCATTCAGCCACAGCCTGAACCTTGGCAGGGTCCATGCGGAATTCATGAGGAGTGAGGATTTGACCTAAAAATGGTATCTCCTGTACCCCAAATACACATTTTTCGATTTTGGCAAACAGTTTGTTTTCTCGAAGGACCTGGAGCACTTTCCTGACATGCTCTATGTGGGAGGACCAGTCCCTGGAAAACACCAATATGTCATCAAGGTACACTACAAGAAATATCCCCAGGTAATTTCTCAAAATCTCATTTATGAAGTTCTGGAAGACCGCAGGGGCATTGCACAACCCAAAGGGCATGACGAGGTATTCGAAATGGCCTTCGGGCGTGTTAAACGCAGTCTTCCACTCATCCCCCTCTTTGATGCGAATAAGGTTATACGCCCCCCGTAGATCCAATTTAGAGAACCATTGGGCCCCCTGAACCTGATTAAAGAGATCAGGAATCAAAGGAAGGGGATACTGGTTCCTTACCGTGACCTTATTCAGGCCACGGTAGTCAATGCATGGCCTAAGACCCCCATCCTTCTTCCCTACGAAGAAGAAGCCAGCACCTACCGGAGAAGAAGAGGGACGAATGTAACCCTTGGCCAGGGATTCCTGGATATACTCCCTCATGGCTTCACGTTCGGGACAAGAAAGGTTAAATATCCTACCCTTAGGAAGCTTAGCTCCTGGTACCAATTCGATAGCGCAATCGTATTCTCTATGAGGCGGTAATACTTCGGAGGCCTCTTTAGAGAAAACATCAGCGAAGTCCTGAACAAACTCGGGTAGCGTATTCACCTCCTTAGGGGGAGAAATAGAATTAACAGAAAAACATGACGTACAACATTCATTACCCCATTTGGTTAGCTCCCCAGTATTCCAGTCAAACGTAGGATTATGCAACTGCAACCAGGGAAGACCTAGAACCAAATCGTACGATAATCCCTGCATCAATAGTACAGAGCATTGCTCCAAATGCATGGAGCCAACAAGGAGTTCAAAAACAGGGGTATGCTGTGTAAAATAACCATTAGCAAGAGGAGTGGAGTCGATACCCACTACCGGAACAGGTTTAGGCAAATCAATCAGAGGCATAGCGAGAGACATAGCAAATTCCACAGACATGATATTAGTAGAGGACCCTGAATCCACGAAGGCACTGCCGGTAGCAGACCTACCACCAAAAGAGACCTGAAAGGGAAGCAATATCTTAGTACGTTTCATATTTACGGGAAATACCTGTGCGCCCAAGTGACCTCCCCGATGATCACTTAGACGCGGGAGCTCTCTGACAGCATTCTTACGCTTGGGACAGTTGTTTACTTGATGCTTGACATCCCCACAGTAGAAGCAGAGACCATTCTTCCTGCGGAATTCTCTACGTTGTTGAGGGGACACGGAAGCCCCGAGTTGCATAGGTATTTCTGAGTCTTTAGGGGAGAAACGAAGCAACGGGACTTCGGGAGGCATCATGGGGGAGTCGGAGGAAAAAACACATAAACGTTCACGTTGTCGTTCCCTGAGACGTCGGTCAAGTCGTACCACTAAAGCCATAACCTGGTCTAAGGAGTCAGAAGAGGGATAACTAACTAGCAGGTCTTTCAGGGCATTCGACAGACCCAACCTAAACTGGCACCTTAAGGCAGGGTCATTCCACCGAGAAGCTACGCACCACTTCCTAAAGTCAGAGCAATACTCCTCAACAGGTCTCTTACCCTGACGTAAGGTCACCAGCTGACTCTCGGCAAAGGCAGTTCTGTCAGTCTCGTCATAAATAAGTCCGAGGGCAGAAAAGAAACGATCAACGGAGGAAAGTTCAGGGGCGCCAGGAGCCAAGGAGAAGGCCCACTCTTGGGGCCCTTCCTGGAGCCGGGACATAATTATACCCACCCGCTGGCTCTCAGAACCTGAGGAGTGAGGCTTTAAGCGAAAGTAAAGCCTACAACTCTCCCGAAAGGAGAGAAAAGCCCTCCGGTCACCTGAGAACCGGTCGGGCAACTTGAGGTGGGGTTCAAGGGGTGCGGTGAGGGGAACTACCAAGGTAGCATCAGGCTGGTTGACCCTCTGAGCCAGGGCCTGGACCTGTAGGGAGAGACCCTGCATTTGCTGAGCCAGGGTTTCACGGGGTTCCATAATGGTGTCAGGGACCAGGGTAGACTAGGTATAGGGCTTGTGAATTTGTAATAGTGGGGGGGGGGTAGGGAAACGGACAAGTGAGCCCTAATCTACCCGCCACTCTGTCCCTGCCTACTTGCAACGACCCGCCCTAGGCGACGGGGTACAACTGGGCGGCGGTCCCTGCGCTCAGTAAGTGCATGACAAACACGACAAACAAACAAGGGAATACAAGCAAGGGAAATGGGCAGTTGCTCGCGGAAACACCGTGAGCAACAGAGTAGTGAACGAGCCGAGTCAAGCCAGGAGAGTGCGAGGTACAAAGCGAAAAGCAGAAGAGTAGTCGGTAAGCCGTGGTCTGTATGGAGCAGGATCAAAAATAGCAGGAGCTGTAGCTGGGCCAGGAAACCTCAAGGAAAGAAATTCACAAGCACAGATGGACAGGAAGAGCAGGCTTAAATAGACCGAGGGCGGGAGCTAGCTGAGTCTGGCCAGGTTGCGATAGGCTCTCCCACTCCTAAGCCTGCCAGCCTGAGTGGAGGAAGCTGGTGTCTGTCTCAGGGATGTACACTCAGGTGTTGACTGATTAATTCTGGGAGTTAACCCCGAAGCAGTGCCTGGCAGATCCTTTACAATGGGAAAGCAGTATCCAGAGATATCTCCATTCAACCGAATCAAAGGCTTTATATGTATCCAGAGAGAGAACAAACCCAGGGAACGTATCATACTGTGCAGCATCAATATTAAGAAACAACCTGTGCACATTAATATCCGTACCCTTCCCGGGCATAAAGCCTGTTTGGTCAGGATGAATAAGGGACAATATAACTTTGTTTAATCTGGTGGCTAAAATTTTGGCAAGTATCTTGGCTTCTGAGTTAATTAGCGAAATGGGCCGATAGGAGTCCAGAAGAGTTGGATTCTTCCCAGGCTTCAACAACACCACAACTAGGGCCTCTCTCATAGATGCTGGCAGAACCCCGATCTCAAGAGCAGCAGAATAGACCTCCTGAAGCCTGGGCACCACAACCTCACAGCTATCCTTATACCAATCAGCCCCCAGTCCATCAAGTCCGGGAGTTTTACCAGATGGCAACAACTGAATCGCACTAGTGATATCATGCTCTGTAAGCGGGCTGTCCAACTCCTTTGTCTGCGCATCAGTCAAACGCCACAAGGGGAGGTCATCTAAAAATCGTTCTATGTCCTCCGGAGGCCCATTACATCTGGAGCTTTATAATTCAGCATAAAAATCACCAAACACTTTATTCAAGTCTTTAGGAACAGTACAAAGAGTTCCATCAAAAGAAAGAATAGAAGGAACAGAGGCACACTGGTGTTCCGACCTAGCTAAGTATGAAAAAAGTTTGCCATTCTTGTCCCCAAACTCAAACACCATTGCCTCCGTATGCAGCACACATTTTTTTGTTTGTTCAACCCGTATAGTGTAGAGTTCCCTCTGGACCCCTGCCCACCGACTCTTCGTACCTGGACATGAATCTGCAATATATTCTCTCTCAGCCCTCTGACTCTCCTCTATCAGCAACCTCTCCTTCTCTCTGGACACTACTCTACACCTTGCGACCCCTGCCATAAAAGCACCCCTAACAGTAGCCTTATATGCATCCCACACTACCAAAGGGTCTGGAAATCAGGAATTGTGATCCCAATATGAGTCATGAGAGGCCGCCACCTCCGACCTAACCTCAGGAGAGGACAGCCAGGCCGGATGCAGTCTCCATATTCTGGAGTCAGCTGGGGGACCAACCGCAAATGAGAAAATGAGAGCTGAATGATCCGATATTCCCCGTGGAGTGATATCTAGAGAAGTTACTGCGGGCAAAAGGTCCTGCGATGCCAGAGCAAGGTCAATTCTAGAGAATGTTTTATGGGCAGAGGAGTAATAAGAGTATCTTTTTTCAAACGGGTATTTCCAGCGCCACACATCTGTTAAGTGAAGCATTGAGGACCAAGAGTTAAGGTGGATAGAAGACTGATCCGAACCTCCAGTACGATCCATTGAAATGTCAGGGACCGCATTGAAGTTGCCCACACATAACACTGGGCCAGCAGGGAACTCTGATAATTTCTGGGCTATCAAGTCCAGCAGGGCGGGGGAACATACATATTAACTATAGTAAAATATGACCCATGCAAGGAACAGTGTATGATGACATATCGCCCAAAATGGTCACACGCTACTTTCAATACCTCCAGGCGCACACTCTTGGCTATAAGAACAGACACCCCCCTAGAATACGAAGAATATGAGGAGTGATACCCTCTAGCTATCCAAGCCCGCTTAAGGGCCAACATTTTTTGTCCAGTTAAATGTGTCTCTTGTAAGCAAATAACATGGGGTGAGTGTTTCTTCAAAAAATTGAACACAAGAGACCGTTTAAATTTAGAATTAAGCCCCCGAACATTCCAGTTCAAGACCTTGATTAGAGCCATGGTACGCCTGAAGAACAGAAAACCGCAGGAGACCCAGAGCCAACATACGAGGGGAATGGAGAGGAGAAATATACACAAACATTCACACACGCAATCATTTCACACCACATATAACAGTACATTGAAATACAATAAAGAAGACCCCAACAATCCCTGTCAAGTACTAGACTTCTAGTGCAGACCTGTACCCAGGGGTGAACCTAGCCCCTCTGCTGCCTGAGGCGAACTATAAAAAGGCGCCCGCCCCCAATCTATCGGAGTTTTCTCATTACTACCTTTACACATCAAACACGCAATATATAAAAAAAATTAAATAGGAAAACATTTATTGTTTATTTGTTAAAGTGCTGTTTAATGTATAGAGAAGATTTAAAGAACTCTTTTTACTGTATTACTTTAGTATCATAGATCAGCAACGCAGCATTAACACTGAAAATGGTTTAACATCTTCTATCCCCCCTTTTTATTACCTAATTGACTTATGATTTTTAACCGAGTTCAGTGGCCCGGCGTGGTCGGCATGATGCAGTGATGTCATCGTGCCGGGCAGTTGACGTCATCAGCGTGCTCCCGATCTCTTGTAGGCCTCAGGCCTAAACCAGGCTGTGGCCTACAAGAGCAAACGGCGGAGCAGGGGTTTCTATTGTGGCAAATTCATTTTTTTTTTACATTTTATACTGCTAACTTTTTTTTGGTAGGTTCCGCTGGACCGTTTGGACTACGTCGTAGATTCATTGGACTACTTCAATTATCTACTTTAAAAAAAAAAAATTGTGAAAGAGGGTTGCATGGGGGAGTTTTGATTTCAATAAAAAAAAATTCTTATGTCTGTTTTTTTTTAATACTTTATTATGGCCTTAGTAATGGCAGCTGTCTGATTGACAGCGTTCAATTACTAAGGCTGGGGCTTAGCATTAGCCAGTAAAAAGGCTATCACTAACACCTATTATTACCCCGGTTCCCACTGCCGCCAGGGATACCGGGAAGAGTCGAGTACGATTCAGTACCTGGCCATCTGAAACGACTGTTAGGCCGCAGGCTGGTATTATCAGGCTGGGAAGGGCCAAAAAATCCCTGTCCAAAAAAGTGGCCCTTCCCACCCTGGGGATGCTAGGCTGCAGCTGCTTTATTGTATCTGGATGGTTATGAAAAATTGGGGAAACCCCTCGTCATTTTTTCAAAATAAATTGAAAAAAAAATTACGTGAGATCCCCTCCATTTTTCATAGCCAGCCAGATACAATAAAGCAGCAGCAGCAGCCTAGCATCACCAGGGTGGGAAGGGCCATGGTTTTTGTCCCTTCCTAGCCTGATAGTACCAGCCTGCGGCCACCCAAGTACCCTTCACTTCAGATGGTGGTGTGCTGGATCGTACCCAGCTCTTCCCGGTACTCCTGGTGGCGGTGGGTACCGGGGTAATAATAGGGGTTAGTGACAGCCTTATTACTGGCTAACACTAAGCCCCTTCTTAGTAATGGACGCTCTCGATCAGACAGCAGCCATTACTAAGGCGGTAATGAAGTATTAAAAAACAGAGACATAAAGTAATTTATTTTATTGAAATGACAACTCTTCCACACAATCCACTTTAATCATTTTATTAAAAAAAAAAAGAAAAAAAGCTTACATCAGCGAAGTAGTTCTACGAATCTACGACGTAGTCCAAATGGTCCAGCGGAACCTGTAAAACAAAAATTAGCAGTATGAAAAATAAAAATAAAGTTGGCTGCCCCCACAGACGTACAAACATATGAATAAATAGCTACCTTCGGGAACATACTAAAATAATTTGAAAAATTAGGCCCATAAAATAAAACATATCAAATAAAATAAAAATAATTATAGCACCTTTCTTTTAAAGAGAACATTTCATCTCCCCATACATGTACAGCTGAGTGCAGCAGGTAATGGGGAGGGCCGCACAAACTCTGGGGCACTTTACATATTTTTCCTAGCCTCCTTCGTTATTTAGATATCGGTGCTGTAATATTTGGTGCCCGATATTTAAATAACCCCCTGAACTGTCAATGGGGAGGTAATTGGCAAGGGGGCGTGTAACATCGCTGTGACACTGTCCAATCAGCTACAGACAGTTTCAGAGCAAGAGCTGGACAGAGGGCGCGTGCGCGCGAGCGCTCAGCTCCGCCACCACTAAGGAACAGAAGAAGAGTGTGAATTCTTCTTCTTCTGTTTCATGGCATCGGAGCTGTGCGTGCACGCACGCTCTCACTCTTTAGCTCTCGGCAGACAAGGACGACAAGACTGATCTCTCACCTGAGATCACAGTCTTGTACTTGCCTGCCGAGAGCTGAAGAGTGAGAGCGTGCGTGCGCACATGCTCTCCTCTCTCCAGCTCTTGCTGTTGACATTGTCCGTAGCTGATTGGACAGTGTCACAGCGATGTTACACGCCCCCTTGCCAATTACCGCCCCATTTAAATATCGGCGCCAAACATTACGCCACCCATATCTAAGTAAGGAAAGAGGGTAGGAAAAAAAAATGTAAAGTGCCCCAGAGTTTGTGCAGCCCTGACCATTACATGCTGCACTCAAATGTAAATCTGTGGGCAGGTGAAAGATTCTCTTTAAAGTGTAACAACTTTTTAAAAACTTTGGACATGTCAGAAGTTTTGATCAGTGGGGTCCGAACACTGAGACCCCCCACTAGTCGCTAAAACGAAGCAACAGAAGTGCTCGGGTGAGCGGTGTGCCGCTTCAATTCTGTTTGGCTTTCCTTGGAGCAGTGTACGGGCTCAATAGAAAGTCTAGGAGTCCGTACACCGCTCACTCGGCTGAAAGTCTATCATAAATGAAGCGGCACAGCGCTCACCCGAGCACCTCTGCTGCTTCGTTTTAGCGATCGGTGGGGGCCTCAGTGCTCGGTCCCCCACCGATGAAAACTTCGGACATGTCACTATGATATATAAAGATATCTATTACTGCGATTGGTGCAAGTTTTAATTACTTTTTATTGAAAATGATTTGTACTTTTTGAGATACAGCTGCTTTGTATCCTGTATACAGAGCAGCTGTATATAGCGCTGAGACCTGAATCCATTAGGTCGCCTATTACCGATCACATCTAAGTTATGAACTTAGATGTGATTGGTAACAGCTCGATCCTGCAGGACCCGCTGACCTGACGGATACAGGATACAGCGCTATATACATTATATAATATATTTATTTTAATTAGCGGGGGCAGGTTTATGGGGAAGGATTAGGGCCTGTTCACATCAGCGTTGGCTTTCCGTTCCGGGGTTCCGTGGGAGGTTTCCATCGGGTGAACCCCGCAACGGAAAGTCAAACTGAAACCATAGCTTCTGTTTCAGTCACCATTGAAATCAATGGTGACGGAAACATTGCTAATGGTTTCCGTTCGTCACCATTCCGGCAGGTTTCAGTTTTTGTGACGGAATCAATAGCGCAGTCGACTGCGCTAATGGTGATGGAAACGGAAGCTGTGGTTTCAGTTTGACTTTCCGTTGCGGGGTTACCTCCAACGGAACACCAGAACGGAAAGCCAACGCTGATGTGAACAGGCCCTAAGGCTTCTTTCACACTAGCATTAATATACGTTTACCTCTCTTCCGTCAGAGGAAGAGAGGATCGATACGTTAAACGGAAAGCAACGGTTCCATTAGAATTACCATTGCTTTCAATGGTAATTCTTTTGTATCAGTTGCTTTCCGTTTGTCTCCGTTCGCTAAGTTTCCGTTTTTTTTAAAGGAAGCAAAAGTGCAGTCTGCAGAACTTTTATTTCCGTTCAAAAGAACGGAAACCTAGTGAACGGAGACAAACGGAAAGCAACTGATACAAAAGAATTACCATTGAAAGCAATGGTAATTCTAATGGAACCGTTGCTTTCCGTTTAACGTATCGATCCTTTCCCTCTGACGGAAGAGAGGTAAACGTATATTAATGCTAGTGTGAACAAAGCCCAATACAAGATATTAATATAAAAAAAAAAAAAAAAAAACCCCAGCTGGGATTTGAACCATGTGTAAGGCAGACAAGCTAACCACTTCACTATAGAAGCTGTCATAGACAATGCCTGTGAAACTGTAGTAGTTGAGGGTTTACTATTAGTCTCTCCTGTCTCTCTGCTGCGTGTGGGTGGTGACTTGTCAGAGACTCACAGTCAGACTGGCTGCCGCAGCTGCCGCATTCAGTGTGCACTGTGAGTGACTGTGAGACTCACCAGTCACAGCCCTATTTGTAGCTTTCCCACTCTAATTAAGCACAGGAAAGCTACAAAGCCAGGAGTATACTGCAAGGGGGGGGGGGGGCGTTTTACTGACAGCAGAGGGCTCTATAGGGGGGAATTATCCCCCCACCATAGAGCCCTGACTAGTTACTATACTGAAAGGTTAGGGGGGTCTGAGCATCTGACTGACTGCTCTAAAGGGGAGGGGGGCAGAATCCCCCCCTATAGAGCTCTCTGCAGTAAGTCAGACCCTCCCCCACCCACACTAATCCTTTCATTATAGTGATGTGAGGGCTCTATGGGGTGGATTATTCAAGCCCCATAGAGCCCTCTGCTGTCGGTAAAATGCCCAGACCCCCCCTTGCAGTATACTCACGTCACGTATCCCGGTCCCAGCAAGGCAGGAACTTACCTCTGCTGCTCGTCGCTCCTCCTGCAGACTTGCTCCTCTCTGCCTGCATGTGCTGTGTGCAGCGTCAGAGAGGAGGAGGAGTATTACAGACGTTCGGCACGTCTCTCCCCGGTCCAGTCCGTCCCAGGCTGAAAATGCCGCCCCCCCCTTTGGGTAGGTGGTGCCGCCTGAGGCCGTCGGCTCACCTGGCCTCATGGCAGATGCGGCACTGCTTGTACCCACTAACTGAACTACAACTGAGAACAGTGGTCCCTGACTAAGCTAACAGCTAAAACAGCAGCACAGCCCTGAGACCAAACCCCACTAATAGGGGGAAAAATAACAAAAAATTAAGAATTAACAGTGAAGACAAGTGACACACGTATTGAGCAGTACATCACAGTCAGATCACATCATCTCTCCATGGTAACAGTGCAAGTACAACAGGTAATTAGCAACCGATTCAGTACAATAAGTAATTTTCCAGAAAAGAGAGAGAAATACATCAGATCAGAAGTTTCCCGACAGGGTAACTCAGCAATCAGGGGGGGAAGTCCACTCCTGGGGCTCGGGGTGCAGCAGCCGCCCAGTCCAAGGCCTCAGTGGGGGAAAGAAAAAATCTTGCAGCCGGCCCATCAATCACCCTCAACTTAGCAGGGTATAGCATAGCATATTTGTACCCCTTTTCTTGGAGCTTCTTCCTGACCTCTGTAAAACGCACACGCTGCTTCCGGATCGTGACCGAGAAATCTGGATAAATGGGGATCCACTGAGAATTATAGAGGATAGAACCTTTACGCCTTGCTGCTTGAAGAATAGCATCTCTATCCCTGAAATGCAGCAGCCGCGCCAGCATAGGCCGAGGAGGGCCTTCCGGCGGCCCGGGCCTAGCAGGGTCCCGATGAGCCCGTTCAATCGTGAAAAATGCTGAAAAGTCAGTAGCATCAAAGGTCTCCTTCAACCACCCCTCCAGAAAAGAAACTGCATCTGTACCCTCCGACTTTTCCGGCAACCGCACTATGCGGATGTTATTCCTACGTAGTCTGTTCTCAAAATCATCAGCCCGCTCGACCGAAGTCTCCACTTGTCGCCTCAGATCCGCGATCCGAGCTGGAATAGGGTGTAGAGTATCCTCCACCTCCGAGATCCTGCGCTCTGTTTCTGTAGTGCGTTCCCGCACTTTTTGCACATCATGCCTCAGGATAACGAAGTCTTGACGCAGCTCATCAACCTTAGTAACCAGCAAGGATTGACAAAAGGTAATTGCAGACATTAATTCAGCAAATTTTGTATCCACATGAATGGAAGAAGCAGGTAGGTCCTGTGGTGATATTGGTCTTGGAGGACTCAGCGAGCCCTCAAACAGGGACAGTGATGGGTCCGGAAAAGCAGGGGGGTGTTCAGGCCTAGTAAATTGCTCCAGCCTCTTTACTGCATTAGCCTTAATTTTGTCCAGGGCTGAGCCAGAAGCTCCATCCTCCATATCATCTATGGATTCTTCATCTGATGGGGGAATATAGCTGCCCTGCATGGATCTCGTTTTCCCCTTTTTCCCAGCCTTACTACCTCCCATGATGCAAACGGAGGGCTGCAGGGTATGCACGAGCTGGCTGAGTGTCAGATACACAAGAAGGAACAAGTCCACAGGTTAAGAGTGTGTGTTGTCCTAGGGACCTAGCGTTAGGCCCAGTGCAGGGTAAATAGTGCGTCTGCACAGCTAACTAAGTCCGGTGGAATACCTGGGAAGCGCTCTTTGGAAGGATCCTCCTGACTCCAACGGGACACCCTCCACACACGGCAGCACAGCTATGCCTCTCGCCCGATCCACAGTCCTGCCGCCAGCAATCACCGACACCAGCCTCCGTCAGCCGCGACCGACACAGGACGATACTCCAGCAGACAGCCCTTCACTTCCGCCCGCCACGCGCTTAACCGGAAGTGCCGCCGGCTGACTAGCGCCTCGCTCCAGGAAGGCCCCACAACGCGAGACCCCAAAACTACCAACAGGTAGGGATACAGGGGTGATAGAGTCACTTGTCTTGCCCTTTTGGGCAACTTAGGATGTAGGATGGCAGGGATTCCAACAGGATAAGGAGTCAGGGAGCTCAGGAGCACTGTGAAGCACGTCTACTCAGGCAGACATCCGGCCACGCCCCCCGACGTCAGGCACTTCTGAAGCGAAATCCCCGGCGCTGTGGCCGGTTTTTCCGCTCCAGGAGAAGTCCCTGACTGCACTGTCCAAATATATACACACTGACATCAGGCACTTCTGAAGCAGAATCCCCGGCACTGTGGCCGGTGTTTCCGCTCCAGGAGAAGTCCCTGACTTCACTGTCCATATATGGACACAGTGATGTCAGGCACTTCTGAAGCGGAATCCCCGGCGCTGTGGCCGGTGTTTCCGCTCCAGGAGAAGTCCCTGACTTCACTGTCCCCGATTTTTATAACCAGTCAGATGCAACGTAGCAGCAGCAGCCTAGAATTATCAGGTTGGGAAGAGTCACAGTTTTTGGCCTTTCCCAGCCTAATAATAACAGTCTGCGGCCACCCCAGTGCCCCTCCATCACTACAGATGGTCGGGTACTAGATCGTACCCGGCTCTTCCTGGTACCCCTGGTGGCGCTGGGTGCCAGGGTAGTAATGGGGATTAGTGTTAACCTCTTCATGTCTAACATTAAGTCCCCCCCTTAGTAATTGGCGTTGTCAATCAGCCCGCATCTATTTCTAAGGTGGTAGTTATAAAGTTTAATCAAATCCAAAGACATAGATAAAATATTTTATTGAAATAAAAATTCCACACAACCCTCGTTATCCATTTTATTGAGAATAAAAAAAATGCAGTTATCGAAGTAGTCCTCGAATCTGAAGTAGTCCAACAACCGAACTTGTAAAAAAACACAAACACGCAAAAATAATTAGTAACACATCAAAAAGGAAAATAATTCTTATACTTACCTTTCCTGGGTCCAGCGCTGGAGCTGCAATGTCAGCGAGCTGGGCCCTATATCTAATCCTATAATGTGTGATACTGTCTGCTGGACCCTATATCTAATCCTATCATGTGTGATACTGTCTGTTGAGCCACTGTATCTAATCCTATAATGTGTGCTACTGTCTGCTAAGCCGCTGTATCTAATCCTATCCATAGCTATAGGGGCACATATACATACACGCACACATTTTTTTTTTGGGGGGGGGCACATATGTATTGGGGCTATTCCCCCTGATGTTTTAAGACCTTAGTGACGCCCCTGGCTGCTAGTGCTGCATTGCTGGATCACTTAGGAGACCCAGCGATGCAGCTGAAAGCTGCGGGCCATCGGCCTTGGGAAGTTTGGGGGGGGGGGAGCCCAAGAAGAACATTTGCATTGGGGCCCATGAGCCTTTAGCTATGCCCCTGCTGGCATTATTAATCTACGGAGGTAGCACTGCTGGGTGGCAAAGGGCAGCTCCACCATTTGCGTTTTTATAATTTTATATATAAAGGATGTCAAGGGTCTTGAAAAAGCACTTTATACGATAATGATAAAATATAACATGGAGCCCAAAACATTACAGTGTAAAGGTATAAGGGTGAGGAACAAGTATGAAGACTGAGATTATCAATTTTGACTGGAATGCTCCTGTCTGTTTCTGGCATTGCATAGGACCTTTATTTACCAGGCCTTTACAGTAATGCACAATATATGATATATGTACTTCTATAAATGTATAGCTTCTTTCTGTACATATTAATGTATGTAGGAGTCCTTTTAAACCTACTGTACATTATGGTATTTATTAAAGAACACCTGTCACTTCTCCTGACTTCTATATTATTAGTAAATACTTGTATTCCCCATGAAATAACAATTCTGGAGCTCTGCGTCGTGCCATTCCTTTCCTACTAGAACTTTATGAAAAAATTAACAACTGGGAGTTACCATTCTTCTTGTCAAAGGGGTGTGCCCCTACATGGTCTCACTCTGTCAGCACTGATTGGACATTGTCAGTCTGTGTATGTACACCCCCAACTAGTAACACCCAGTTGTTAATTTATTTAAAAATTTCTATAATAACAGAGAAACGGCATAACGTAGAGTTCTAAGCAAAGGTGCTCCAGCTTTGTTATTTCATGGGGAATTTACTAAAACAGACATGTCAGAAGAGTTGACAGGTCCCCTTGGAAAAACAAAATTGGAGGGAATTTATCAAGGTCTATACGCCAGTTGCAAATTATGGCGCCATTATGTTATTTCAAGCCATCTAATCCACTTTTAAAAAAAGTGGTTGGGGCATAAAGTAAAAGAACGGGGTCACATCTGGCGCGACAAATCTACTATAATTTACTCCAGAAGCTGGCGTAAATTACAATGGAAATCTACTCCATCTCGTAGCTGGCATAGATTTCCCTTTCTGGTGCACAGCCAGCCAGAGATGTGCCATATTAATTAGGCACATTTTACTCCAGCGCTCCTAAAATTAAGACTGGCATATGAAACACCAGTCTTAATAAATTCTCCCATTGTCTTTAAACCAATTTATTCTATGCTCGTGTTTATTTAAGACATACAGCTTTATCAATAAATACATTTTAATTAAAAGCCATTACTGTGTAGTAATATCATTCTAACATCTAACAACCATGTTATAATTTCCCCCAAAAGATCACTTCAATACAATACATATTACCAAAGAAGAGAGAAAAAAAGTTGACCGTCTGTAAAGAGAACATTTTGTGTTGAAAAGTCATGCTGGACAACGAACACCTGGAGAGTCACTAAGAGATCTTTCCAGGTCAGAAATAAAGATGAGATTTAGCACTTACCAAGTCATCATTACCAATCTGTCAAAACACTGACTCACCAGGAGCTGTGACCTTACTCGCTGCTGCCTAACAAAGAGATGTATTATCACCACATGAAGGATGCGCAGAAAGGAAACTGACAAATGTGTTTCAAGCACCTACACTACTGTTCTGTAATTCTTACATAACGGAGATCAGGTATGAAAACTTGAAGGTCTGCAGGCCAAATCTTCTATAAATGTATTTCTATTTTTGTTTCAAAGCACTGGGTAAAAGAAAAGTTTGGATTTGGGTAGAGTCAGAACATAAAGTAAGAAACCTTTAGTTAAATTGATAAAACTTTTCTCCACATAACTTTTAGCAAAAAAACTTTTAAGGTGTTGAGAAGAAGGGGGTGTAGATGTACTGTAGAGAACATGCTATAATAAGGAATCAGATCTTCTGTATTTAAGAGCAGCATTGCCAAACATGGTACAGATGTAGTCAAGATAACTTGCTGCAGCGTGATATCACACAACAAAAGCCATGGAAAAACCATTGTTTAGGGTATGTTCACACACTTAACAAAAAACGTCTGAAAATACGGAGCTGTTTTCAAGGGAAAACAGCGCCTGATTTTCAGACGTTTTTTGAGCAAATCGCGTTTTTCGCTGCGTTTTCGCAGCGTTTTTTATGGCCGTTTTTGGAGCTGTTTTTATTGGAGTCTATGAGAAAACGGCTCCAAAAACGTTGCAAGAATTGTCCTGCACTTCTTTTGATGAGGCTGTAATTTTACGAGCCGTCTTTTGACAGCGACGCGTAAAATGACAGGTCGTCGGCACAGTACATCGTAAAGCCCATTGAAAGCAATGGCCAGATGTTTACCGACGTATTGGAGCCGTTTTTTCAGACGTAATTCGAGGCATAAAACGCGTCCATTACGTCTGAAAATAGGTCGTGTGAACTCAGCCTAAAAGTCAAGTTAACGTTTCTTGACACTGTATTTAATGTGTTAAAAGTCAAGATAAAGATGCCTACAACTGCATATTTATTGTTTAAAAAAATTAAAGGAAAACTGGAAGCAGTTTAGAGGCCTCAAAACTGCTGATAGAGAGATAAAGGGAAAGGAAGGGCATTTTAAATATACCTTAAACAATGTTTAATTATCCCGGCGGGCCGATAACAAGTACCACTAATGCCGGACTTAGGGCTTATTCAGACGAACGTATAATACGTCCGTGCAACGCGCGTGATTTTCACGCGCCTCGCACGAACCTATGTTAGTCAATGGGGCCGTTCAGAGTGTTAGGGCATGACCACACATGGCGGAATTCCTCCGCAACTGTCCGCATCGATGCCGCACAGAATCTGCGTTGCAGATTCTGCAGCGGATCTGCACAAAATGTGCAGTACATTGATGCGGACTAGCTGCTGCAGACTGCGGGAAAAGTGCTTCCCTTCTCCCTATCAGTGCAGGATAGAGAGAAGGGACAGCACTTTCCCTAGTGAAAGTAAACGATTTTCATACTTACCGGCCGTTGTCTTGGTGACGCGTCCCTCTTTCGGCATCCAGCCCGACCTCCCTGGATGACGCGCCAGTCCATGTGACCGCTGCAGCCTGTGCTTTGCCTGTGATTGGCTGCAGCCGTCACTTACACTGAAACGTCATCCTGGGAGGCCGGACTGGAGACAGACGCAGGGAGTTCTCGGTAAGTATGAACTTATATGTTTTTTTACAGATACATGTATATTGGGATCGGTAGTCACTGTCCCGGGTGCAGAAACAGTTACTGCCGATCGCTTAACTCTTTCAGCACCCTGGACAGTGACTATTTACAGACGTCTCCTAGCAACGCTCCCGTCATTACGGGAGCCCCATTGACTTCCTCAGTCTGGCTGTAGACCTAGAAATACATAGGTCCAGCCAGAATGAAGAAATGTCAAGTTAAAAAAGCAAGACGTATCCGCAGCACACATGACATGTGCATGACAGCTGCGGACTTCATTGCGGAACTTTGAATCTCCATTGAAGTCAATGGAGAAATTCCGCCATGAGTCCGCCACTGCTCCGCAACAGACAGAGCATGCTGCGGACACCAAATTCCGCTCCGCAGCCTATGCTCCGCAGCGGAATTGTACGCATCGTGTAAACGAACACTGCTAATTTAAAGTGAAAGTCAATGGAGAAACGGCTCCGCTGCGGATTAACGCTGCGGAGTGTCCGCAGCGGAATTTAAGTGGAATTCCGCCATGTGTGAACCCGCCCTTAGTGATTTACACGCAGCGTATGTCCGCTGCGTAAAACTCACGACATGTCCTATATTTGCCTGTTTTTCGCGCATCACGCACACATTGAAGTCAATGGGTGCGTGAAAACCGCGCACGGCACACGGACACACTTCCGTGTGCCGCGCGTGATGCGCGCTACAGTAGTCAAAACTATGAATGAAAACAGAAAAGCACCACGTCCTTTTCTGTTTACAAACATGCAAACAGAGTGTCATAATGATGGTGGCTGCGCGAAAATCACGCAGCCACGCATCATATGATGCTGACACACGGAGCTGTTATGGACCTTTTGCGCGCGCAAAACGCATACACTCTTGTGAATCCGGCCTCAATGTGCAAATGCTCCTTCCCCAAATTGCCACAAAGTTGGACGCATACAAATGTTTTTGTATGCTGTAGCATTAACATTAACCCTAAAAAACTGCCCCAGACTATTATCCCTCCTCCACCGTATTTTACAGTAGGCTCTATGCATTAGGTAGCATTCTCCTGGCATCCACCAAAACCTGATTCATCCATCAGACTGCCAGGTACTAAAACATGACTAATCACTCCAGAGAACATGTTTTTACTGCTCCAAAGTCCAGTGGTGGTATGCGCTACACCACCCCAGTTCAAGCTTGCCATTGTCCATGGTGATCTTAGGCTTGTGTGCAGCTGCTTGGCCATAGAAACCCATTTCATAAAGCTCCCGACCCACAGTTCTTGTTCTGATGTCACTTCTTGAGGCACTTTGGAACTCTGAAGTGAGTTACGCAATAGAGTGTATGTAACTATTTAACAGAATCATCTTTACCGGATTGAACCTTTTAAACAATGAAAAGGTAAAGTCATCTGTAGGGTATAGATACATTTCATCGATACAGGATAATCACATCAGATAATTATCTGGTAAGCCATGGGCCAACAAGTTCAAGTTTGGTTTAATGGGCCTGTGAGTAGCATCTTGTTTACATTCTTAAAGTATTCTACAATTTTACCTTTGTCCTCAATTTTTGGCAATATGTTTCTGAACGTGGTTAGTGAAGGTGAAATAATTAGTAAACATTAACCTCAAAAACCACAGCAACAATGCAGTCAATTGTAATTTAAAGATGTTTGGCACTGACTAGCCTGTTTTTTCCTTTATGTCACATTTGCCAAATATGCATCAATAATCTTTGGTGAATAGATTGAGCCTATAACTACAGAGCCATTAAAGGCATTGTCTAATCGCAACCAGTTTTCTATACAGAAGTCTTTAGCTTCTGCCAGGAAAATGTAGTATTTTACACTGGCCATCCGAATGGGCACATCAGGTATGCCAGAGCTACTGTTTGTAGTTGCCCTTCATGAGTCCTTATATGAGAATTTTGGAAGTAACAAAAAAAAAAACAATGTGGACCATCGCAGCAATGGAAGACTCTTCAATCCATGTTTACAACCACTGGTCAAGCACAGTGGAGGATCAGTGCATGTTTGGGAATATATAAGAATATCTGGAGTCTTTAACCCCTTCCCTCCACATCCATTTTTTGGATCTTCATTTTCACTTTTTCCTCCAACTTCCAAAAACAGTAACTTTTTTTATTTTTTCATCGATATAGCCGAATGAGGGCTTGTTCTTTGCGGAATGATTTGTCGTTTTTTACGACACCATTCACTGTACCATATAATGTACGGGGATACTGGGAAAAAAAATGTTGTGATGTGGAATGGGAAAAAATTTACTCCATTGTTTTCTGATTTTAGTTTTTGCGGTATTTACCTTGTGGTAAAAACAACATTTTAATTTTATTCTGAAGGTCAATAAGATTCAGACGATACCAAATTGATATTGCTTTTTGTTACTAGTTTTGCAAGAAAAAAAAACTTATTGCTAAAAATTTTATTTTGTGTCAAAATATTCTGATAGCAACAACTTTTTTATTTTTTCCGTTAATCGAGCAGTTTGAGTGAGGACTTATTTTTTGCGGGGCAAACTGTAGTTTCTATTGGTACCGTTTTGGGGTACATGAGAGTTTTTGATAAATTTTTATCACATTTTTGGCGGGAGAAGAGCGATTCAGGCGTTCACTGTGCGGGTTAAATATCACTTTATTGTAAGGGTATGTTCACACGATGAGAGGCATTTACGTGTGAAAAGACAGACTGTTAACAGCTGCCTCGTTTCACACGTAAATGCTCCTCCTCGTAATTTACGAGGCGTCTGAGACGCTCTGAGACGCTCGTAAATCTTGAGCTGTGCTTCATTGTGTTCAATGAAGAACAGCTCAAATTACGTGGCAAAGAAGTGCCCTGCACTTCTTTGCCGAGGCAGTCAATTTACGCGTCGTCGTTTGACAGCTGTCAAACGACGACGCGTAAATTACAGGTCGTCTGCACAGTACGTCGGCAAACCCATTCAAATGAATGGGCAGATGTTTGCCGACGTATTGTAGCCCTATTTTCAGACGTAAAACGAGGCATAATACGCCTCGTTTACGTCTGAAAATAGGTTGTGTGAATCCAGCCTAATAGTTTTGACTTTTGCAGACGCGGAGATACTAGTTATGTTAAGTCTTGCAGATTTCTATATTTATATGATATTAAATCTTACACCGCTATCTGCCCTGAGCAGCTGGTACAAGTAGTAACGTAGTTATGATATTACGCGTATATTCACACAATCCAGTCTTATTGGGTTTTTTTAGCGATTGAAAATGCCGTAAGATGTCACCATGTGAATACACCCTACAAGTTTTCCTGCGATGTGATGCCATTACCAAATCCTACTCTCCTGCTTTTTGTATATAAAATAGGTACACATTCAATGGTGACCAGGTGAGGGTAATAAAAATCAGGGTGAGTGGGCACCTCTGCTCCATTGGTTTTTCACATACTATAGTGTAATTTAACAAAGCTGACATTGCAGTGATTGTGGGATACATTGTTAAACATGATGGAAATAGTGACATACTTATATATTACATGTCATGCTCTAGTCTACACCTATTAATTTCCTTATAATGTTCTTTTCAGCCACATAATTAACCGTCTTGGAAGTCTATTTGTTCTGGATTTTTTTTTTGTTCCTATTTTAACATTTCCAGATGACCTTTATTAAATATTTGCAGTAAGAATTACCCATCCCAATTTATAATTAAATCTTAACTGGCAGCCTCAGATGTTCAGTTTCCCCCCAGGCATTGTCCTTTGCTGTGAAAATTAAAATGAAAGACACCTTAATTGATTTAATCTTTATGATTGTCAAACCCAACTCTTGTCATGTCAGGAGGAGACCTGACATTTGTCAGCTGTCACTATAAAGACAAATGTGGCCAAACTGATCAGGAATCTGAAGGTGACCTTGTTATACATTTGGGTTTTGTAAAGTCCGTTAAATAAAGTAGCAGATGAGGACTAATCTGTCTTTCATGGATATATATTATGAGAATAATAGCATTAAATGTCCAGTAAATGACAATAATTAATCTATTATTTATTTAACCCCTTAAGGACACAGCCTGTTTTGGCCTTCAGGACACAGCCGATTTTTTCAAATCTGACATGTTTCACTTTATGTGGTAATAACTCCGGAATGCTTTTACCTATCCAAGCGATTCTGAGATTGTTTTCTCGTGACACATTGGACTTTATGTTACTGGCAAAATTTGCTCGATACATTAAGTATTTAATTGTGAAAAACACCAAAATGTAGCGAAAAATTGCAAAAATTTGCATTTTTCTAAATTTATATGTATCAGCTTGTAAGACAGATGGTAATACCACACAAAATTGTTGCTAATTAACATCACCCATATGTCTACTTTAGATTGGCATCGTTTTTTGAACATCCTTTTATTTTTCTATGACATGACAAGGCTTAGAACTTTAGCAGCAATTTCTCACATTTTCAAGAAAATTTCAAAAGGCTATTTTTACAGGGGCCAGTTCAGATGTGAAGTGGATTTTAGGGCCTTATATATTAGAAACCCTCGATAAGTCACCCCATTTTAAAAACTTCACCCCTCAAAGTATTCAAAACAGCATTTAGAAAGTTTCTTAACCCTTTAGATGTTTCACAGGAATTAAGGCAAACTAGATGTGAAATGTTCAAATTCATTTTTCATCTATTTTTTTTGTAACACAGAAAGTTTTACCAGAGAAACGCAACTCAATATCTATTGCCCAGATTCTGCAGTTTTTAGAAATATCCCACATGTGGCCCTAGTGCGGTAATGGACTGAAGCACCGGCCTCAGAAGCAAAGGAACACCTAGAGGATTTTGGGGCCTCCTTTTTATTAGAAAATATTTTAGGCTCCATGTCGGATCTGAAAGGCTCTTGCGGCACCAAAACAGCGGAAATCCCCCAAAAGTGACACAATTTTGGAAACTATACCCCTTGAGGAAATTATCTAGGGGTATAGTGAGCATTTTGACCCCGCAGGTTTTTTGCAGAAATTATTGGAAGTAGGCCGTGAAAATGAAAATCTACATTCTTTCAAAGAAAATGTAGGTTTAGCTAATTTTTTCTAATTTCCACAAGGACTAAAAGGAGAAAATGCACCACTACTTTTGTAAAGCAATTTCTCCCGAGTAAAACAATACCCCGCATGTGGTCATAAACGGCTTTTTGGACACACGGCGGAGCTTAGAAGGGAAAGAGCGCCATTTGGCTTTTGGAGCTCAAATTTAGCAGGAATGGTTTGCGGAGACCACGTCGCATTTGCAAAGCCCCTAAGGGACCAAAACAGTGAAAACACCAAAAAAGTGACTCCATTTAGGAAACTACACCCCTTGAAGAATTCATCTAGGGGTGTAGTGAGCATTTTGAACCCACAGGGGTTTCATAGATTTTATTAGAATTGGGCAGTGAAGATAAAAAAAATCATTTTTTTCCAATAAGACGTAGCTTTAGCTCAACATTTTTCATTTTCTCAACAAATAAAGGAATAAAAGAACCCCAACATTTGTAAAGCAACTTCTCTGGAGTACGGCAATACCCCATTTGTGGTCATAAACTGCTGTTTGGGCACACGGCAAGGATCAGAAGAGAAGGAGTGCCATTTGGCTTTTGGAGCACAGATTTTGCTGGATTGGTTTCTTGACACCATGTCACATTTGCAAAGCTCCTAAGGTGTAAGTACAGTGGAAACTCCCCAAAAGTGATTCCATTCACAAAACTACACCCCTTGAGGAGTTCATCTAGGGGTGTAGTGAGCATTTTGACCCCACAGGTGTTTCATAGATTTTATTAGAATTGGGCAGTGAAAATAAAAAAAATCCTTTTTCTTCAATAAGACGTAGTTTTAGCTGAAAATGTTTCATATTCTCAACAAATAAATGTAAAAGAGCACCCCAACACTTGTAAAGCAACTTCTCCTGTGTATGACAATACCACATATGTGGTCATAAACTGCTGTTTAGGCACAGAGTAGGGCACAGAAGGGAAGGAGCGCCATTTGGCTTTTGGAGTACAGATTTTGCTGGATTGGTTTCTGGGCGCTATATCGCATTTGCAAAGTCCCTGTGGAACCAAAACAGTGGATCCCCCCCAGAAGTGACCCCATTTTGGAAACTACACCCCTCAAGGTATTCACCTAGGGGTGTAGTGAGCATATTAACCCCACAGGTGATTGGCAGAAATTGGTGTGCACGTGATGTTGCAGAGTGAAAATGGTTTTTCAATAGATATGCCAATATCCAGCTTGTGTCACTGGAGACACACACCCCAAAAATTATTAAAAGGGTTCTCCCGGGTATGGCGATGCCATTTATGTGGAAGTAAACTGCTGTTTGGGCACACTGTAGGGTTCAGAAGGGAGGTAGAGCCATTTGGCTTTTGGAGCGTGGATTTTGCTTGGTAGTAGTTTTGTTTGGAGTCTTACTGGTGTTTCCGTTTATAATGTGGGGGTACATGTAAGGCGGGCGGAGTATATAAGGGGCATAGTCAGGTGGTATAGTGGGGTAAAAAAAAATAAAAATAATAATCCATAGATGTGTGTTATGCTGTGACACAATCCTTTCTGCGCAGGCCGGTGTCGCACTAATAAATGGTCTTTACTTATCCCCCTTTTGGTCCGCACTCGGCACCTTTGAAGTTTGGGGAATTTTGCTGGGAAGTGTTGTCCTGGTATAATACGGGCACCCTCGCTTCCAGCAGATATGTTTGGGCCCTCCCCTTCCTGGATCCCTAATTTTAGGAGCCTTGATAATTCGCCACTTGAAACAGAAGAAGCGTTCCCCTCGGGCTGCACAACTGCATATTTTTATTTCCTGGCTTATTGGTGCCTTGACTAATTTTATTTTTTCATAGACGTAGTGGTATGAGGGCTGTTTTTTTTTGCGGGACGAGCTGTAGTTATTATTGGTACCATTTTGGGGTACATGCAACTTTTTGATCACTTGTTATCCTTTTTTTTTTGGGTGGCAAGGTGACCAAAAAACAGCAATTCTGGCATATTTTTTTAGTTCTTTTTATACAGCGTTCGCCACGTGTTATAAATTACATGTTACCTTTATTCGGCGGGTCAGTCCGATTCCGGTGATACCTAATTTATAGCACTTTTTATGTTTTACAACTTTTTGCACAATAAAATAACTTTTGTAAAGAGAATGGATTTTTTCTGTCGCCAAGTTGTGAGAGCCATAACGGTTTTAAATTTTTCGTCGGCGGAGCTGTATGAGGGCTTGTTTTTAGCGAGACGAGTTATAGTTTTTATAGACACCATTTTTAGGTACATGCGACTTTTTGATCACTTTTTATTTCAATTTTTGGAAGACAAAGTGACCAAAAAATAGCAATTATGTCAGTATTTTTTAGTTATTTTTTTTACGGCGTTCACAGTGCGGAATAAATAACATAATATTTTTATAGTTCAGGTCGTTACGGTCGCAGCGATACCAAATATGTATGGTTTTATTATTTTTTTCAATAATAAATGACTTGATAAGGGAAAAAGGGCGATTGTGTTTTGTGTTATTATTTGAAACTTTTATTGTATTTTTTACAACTTTTATTTTTACTTTTTTGACACTTTTTTTGACACTTTTCTTTAGTCCCACTAGGGGACATGAAGGTCCAACAGTTTGTTTGATGTTCTAATACATTGCACTACCTATGTAGTGCAATGTATTAGAACTGTCAGTTGTTCACTGACAGCAAGCCGATCAGGCTCCGCCTCTGGGCGGGGCCTAATCAGCTTACGTAATGGCAGACAGGAGTCCATTGTTAGGGCTCCTGTTGCCATGGTAGCAGTCGCCAGCCTTGCCATCGCGTGGCAAGGCTGCCGATTTGCTACAAACCTCTAGGATGCAGCGATCACAATGGATCGCTGCATCGAAGGGGTTAATGCCAGGAATCGGAGCTAGCTCCGGTTCCTGGCGATAGATCGGGGTGTCCGCTGTAACATACAGTGGACACCCACTGCTGATGACGCCGGCCCAGCTTCTGAGCCGGAAGCTGAGCCGGCGCCATCTTGCCGATGGTACCGGAAGCCTCCTGGGCCCCGCCGACGACGGGGCATACGAGGATTCCGTTGCTGGCGGACCGGGAGGTAAGCATTAGCCCTCCGATCGCCTTTGCAGCCACCGGCAACCCAGCGATCATGTTGCTGGGGCGCCGGTGGCTATAAACTCCTCACATGCTGCGATCGCTATTCAACGCAGCATGTGAGGGGTTAATCGGTCGGATCGGAGGCTAGCTCCGGTCCTGGCCGATACCTCAGGGTGCCAGCTGTAACATACAGCTGTCACCCGGCGGTGATGTCGCTGGCTCAGCTCCTGAGCCAGCTTCATCTCCATGACGTACAGTTACGTCAAGATGCGGGAACAGTCCATCTCCCATGACGTAACTGTACGTGATTTTGCGAGAAGGGGTTAAAAGGAGTCAAGATTTTGGTCTGTGAGACGAAAAGGATCAGGTAACTAAAATATGAGGCAAATTATTTAATGAATTCCAATTTATATATATATATACACTACCGTTCAAAAGTTTAGGGTCACTTAGAAAGTTCCTTATTTTTGAAAGAAAAGCACTGTTTTTTTCAATGAAGATAACATTAAATTAATCAGAAATACACACTATACATTGTTAATGTGCTAAATGACTATTCTAGCTGCAAACGTCTGTTTTTTAGTGCAATATCTAATTAGGTGTATAGAGGCCCATTTCCAGCAACCATCATTCCAGTGTTCTAATGGTACATTGTGTTTGCTAACTGTGTTAGAAGGCTAATGGATGATTAGAAAACACTTGAAAACCCTTGTGCAATTATGCTAGCACCGCTGTAAACAGTTTTGCTGTTTAGAGGAGCTATAAATCTGACGTTCCTTTGAGCTAGTTGAGAATCTGGAGCATTACATTTGTGGGTTCGATTAAACTCTCAAAATGGCTAGAAAAAGAGAGCTTTCATGTGAAACTCGACTGTCTATTCTTGTTCTTAGAACAGGCTATTCCATGCGAGAAATTGCCAAGAAACTGAAGATTTCCTACAACGGTGTGTACTACTCTCTTCAGAGGACATCACACACAGGCTCTAACCAGAGTAGAAAGAGAAGTGGGAGGCCCCGCTGCACAACTGAGCAACAAGACAAGTAAATTAGAGTCTCTAGTTTGAGAAATAGATGCCTCCCAGGTCCTCAACTGGCAGCTTCATTAAATAGCACCCGCAAAACGCCAGTGTCAACGTCTACAGTGAAGAGGTGACTCCGGGATGCTGGCCTTCAGGGCAGAGTGGCAAAGAAAAAGCCATATCTGAGACTGGCTAATAAAAGGAAAAGATTAATATGGGCAAAAGCACACAGACATTGGACAGAGGAAGATTGGAAAAAAGTGTTATGGACAGACGAATCGAAGTTTGAGGTGTTTGGATCACACAGAAGAACATTTGTGAGACGCAGAACAACTGAAAAGATGCTGGAAGAGTGCCTGACGCCATCTGTCAAGCATGGTGGAGGTAATGTGATGGTCTGGGGTTGCTTTGGTGCTCGTAAAGTGGGAGATTTGTACAAGGTAAAAGGGATTTTGAATAAGGAAGGCTATCACTCCATTTTGCAACGCCATGCCATACCCTGTGGACAGCGCTTGATTGGAGCCAATTTCATCCTACAACAGGACAATGACCCAAAGCACACCTCCAAATTATGCAAGAACTATTTAGGGAAGAAGCAGGCAGCTGGTATTCTATCTGTAATGGAGTGGCCAGCGCAGTCACCAGATCTCAACCCCATAGAGCTGTTGTGGGAGCAGCTTGACCGTATGGTACGCAAGAAGTGCCCATCAAGCCAATCCAACTTGTGGGAGGGCCTTCTGAAAGCATGGGGTGAAATTTCTCCCGATTACCTCAGCAAATTAACAGCTAGAATGCCAAAGGTCTGCAACGCTGTAATTGCTGCAAATGGAGCATTCTTTGACGAAAGCAAAGTTTGAAGGAGAAAATTATTATTTCAAATAAAAATCATTATTTCTAACCTTGTCAATGTCTTGACTATATTTTCTAGTCATTTTGCAACTCATTTGATAAATATAGGTGTGAGTTTTCATGGAAAACACAAAATTGTCTGGGTGACCCCAAACTTTACGAACGAACGGTAGTGCATATTCCAATTTTTATGTATTTATCTATATATATAGAATGTCCACCATCCAGCAGCACCAGTCAGGAATATAGGTGGGTGCACATCCCAGGAGCCCGATCACTGCTCCCAGATCCTCAATATTCGTCCAATAAGAGACAGCACTCCAATTTGTGATAGGAAAAAACTGCTTTTTATTAGCCCCTGTGCGACGTTTCGGCTCTTTACATGGAGCCTTTCTCAAGCATACAAACAGTGTAAAAGCATGTGCTATATATGGAGACCACACAACTGGTCTCATTAGGCAAGTGATTTAACATAAAACATAAATAAGTACAAAGATACAGTCATGTTGCATCAGTAAAAGTTATAAAATACAAAGAAGTGCCATTGTGTATATATGATGGTCCTCAGATCAATCCGGGCCATCCAGTTTACAGCAGAAAAATGCTAATTAGTGAACAACTTTAAAAAAAGTGCAGGTGCACATAATATAACAAATTAAAAACATGAGCCTTGTGTTTACCTCGGATCCATGTGTTCGGGTTGTAGTTCCGGTGCCTGAAAAGTGGGGTGGCGACTATCTATGACAGAGTAGTCTCTTGCTACAGCGCACTTTTGTGCATGCGCAGTACCACTATGAGGCAGGCGGCGGCCATCTTAGTACAGCATACAAGGCCAACAGCAGCCATGTTTGTATAATCTTATTGTCAAAATGAAAACTTTATTCTAGGAACCGTGCACACAGTCGGTTGCGTCCATGTACAGCATAAAGGTAACTTAGAAGATACCAAAAAAAATGCAATTTAATGGAGATGACAGGGAATACACCCAGTCACCAATCATAACTGCACTGTGAGATATAGACTAATAACTAAGAGTCAAAAATATGTTGCGTTGAAGATGCGCATATAAATAAGAGCAGTTGATAGAGACTTAAGGTAGCCATTTATGGATAAAGAATGGCAAAATAAAAAGGGAAGACAGTCATCATACATATCCAGAAAGGATTATGATGATTATGGTAATGTTACCCCTGGGAAGATAGAAAAAAAAAAAAAATTATATATATTTCTAAAAACGCATGAAAAACGCTGTACAAAACGAATTTCGTCAAAATGGCCCTAATTTTGGAAGATGCAGAATTGTAAGAAGTGATAAAGTTATCTCTATAAAGATCAGTGGTTTTATTTTTATTCCCATTATCTCTATCATTTTCACTTTTTAAACAATCCCCCAGTGATAGTTTCTTAGTTTTATTATAGGCTGATGTCAATATCTGTCTTGGATAGCCCTTGTGCAGGAAGCCTCACCTCAATAATTTAGATTGTTCTACAAAATCCTAATCCCTCATGCAATTTATCAATTTGATAGATGCTTTTATTCTGTGATGTTTTTTTCATGTTTATTCTGAAGTACTTTTTGATATCGCCATATCACTTCTGAAAGGTGGTGTGACTGTTGCTTACATTTTGAGACTATGTGAACATCAGTATGTACCCGTTGAAGAGGTCAGAACGACCTTGAAACACGTAGTACGTGGATTACAGTTTTTTTTTACTTATTTCAAGTGATTCCTCCACTTTCCTGTTATACATTTGGTGGCACCCATTGGATCTTGCGTCTTTTCTTTTCTTGATGGTATATCTCATTGGTCTCGTACTCAAGGTCTGCAGGTGGAGCAGCAGTCATGCTTAATGGAGGGCCGGTTTATTCATCTACACTTGCATCCCAGAGTTGTGCCTGTGTGGTGAATAACTCTGTTTGGTGAATGCGGCTCTGTCCGCTCAGTGGATTATTTACTACTTGTTTTTCATATTACACTATGGAGCACTTTCCATTTTATTCACTCTTTTGGAAAGGCTTTCAACAAGACTTTAGAGTTTGTCTGTGGGAATTCTTGCCCGTCCTGCAAAAAGAGCATTTGTAATTTCAGGCATTGATGTTGGACACAATTGGTGTTCCATTTTATCCCAACAGTGATTGATGGAGTTGAGGAAAGTGCCCTGTGCAGGCCAATCAAGTTTCTCCACACTAAACTCGTCAACCCAAGTCTTTATGAACCTTGCTTTGTGCAAAAGGGCACAAAAATAATGGCACAGAAAAGGGCCTTCCCCAAACTGTTGCCACAAAGTTGGAAGCATACAGTTGTCTAAAACGTCTGAGAAATAGCCCCAGACCATTATCCCTCCTCCACCAAATGTTAAAGTAGGCACTATGCACTCCGTTGGATCGTGTTCTTCTGGTATCAGTCATGACAAGATTCATCTATTAGACTGCCAGATCTGAAGCCTCAATTATTATTAGAGAACATGTTTCCACTAATAACTAGTAATGGCATTCTTTACACCACTTCAGCCAATGCTTGGCATTGTGTATGGTGATCTTGGGCTTGTGTGCAGCTGCTCGACCATTTAAAACCCATTTTATAAAGATTCCAACGCACAGTTCTTGAGCTGATGTAACTTCCAAAGAGAGTTTGCAACTCTGCAGTGAGTGATGCAACAGAGGATAGGCGATTTTTATGCGTCACACACTTCGGCACTCGGCTGCCCTGCTCTGTGAGTATGCATGGTCTACTGCTACGTGGCAGAGCCGTTGTTAACTCCCACACACGACAGACTTAGGGTTCATTCAGAGGAGCATGAATCTCGTCTGTGTGCTGTGCGGTGAAATAACGCACGCACACGGACCTGTTGATTTCAATGGGGCTATTCACACATGCGTGAGTTTTCACGCAGCGAGTGTCCATTGTGTGAAACTCACTGCATGTCCTATATTAGTGCATTTTCACGCACCAAGCCGCCCATTGAAGTCAATGGGTGCGTGAAAACCACGGAGAGCACACGGACGCATTGAAAAAAAAATTAAGAAAAGAAGTGCTTGCTAGTGCGTGAAAATACCACTCGCAAAGCACACTGATGCATAAGTGAACATTTCTGCAGCAATTCTGTTGAAAGTAGCAGACTTTCCACTGCGGCAAAAATGCACCATTTCCTGCCTTTTTTCACGGCAGAAAATGGTGCGTATTTTGCTGCGTTTTTCACAATGCAAGGAGATGATGACATTTCCTCTGAAAAATGCAGCAATTCAGTCCTCTTTCCAGGGCAGGAATTGACATGCTGCAGTCTGAAAATTACGCACCACAGGTAAATTTCGGCTCAGAATTTTTCACGCATTGGAAAAAAAAGCGCATGCAAGTACGTGAAAAACATATGTCACACGCAAAGTACACGGATGCAAAACGCAACGCACACGACCAGAATTATGCGCGTTTTTTACAACCGTAAATCTGTCACGCTCGTGTGAATGTAGCCTTAGATACAGGGCCCCAGCAGTAAGTATTGTTGTACGAACATATGTCCACCCCCCAAAAAAAATGTGTGTGCGTGTATGTAGGTGTGCATGTAGGTGTGCATGTAGGTGTGCATGTAGGTGTGCGTGTATGTAGGTGTGCGTGTGTGTGTATATAAGCATATCTGTGGCACTCTGACCCTATAGCTATGGATAGGATTAGATACAGTGGCTCAGCAGACAGTATCACACATGATAGGATTAGCTATAGGTCCCAGCTTGCTGACATTGCGGCTCCAGCGCTGGACCCAGGAAAGTTAAGAATTAGGGTATGCTCACACGCGCTGTTTTCAGACGTAATTTGGGCGTTTTACGCCTCGAATTACTCTTGAGAAAACGGCTATTGCTTTAACTGGGTTTTACAATGTTCTGTTCCCACTAGGTGTAATTTTACGCGTCGCTGTCAAAAGACGGCGCGTAAAAAGACGCCCGCTTCAAAGAAGTGCATGTTACTTCTTGGGACGTTTTTGGAGCCGTTTTTCATTGACTCCATTGAAAAAGAGCTCCAATAACGTCTGTAAAATACGCAGCGAAAAACGCGAGTTGTTAAAAACCGTCTGAAAATCAGGAGCTTTTCTCAGGCGAAAACAGCTCCATAATTTCAGACGTATTTTGATACTGCGTGTGAACATACCCTAATAATTGTTTTGCTTTTTTATGTGTTACTAATTATTTTTTTTCTGTGTTTGTGTTGTTTAACAGGTTCGGTCGTTGGACTACGTCGGATTCGAGGACTACTTCGATGACATTTTTTTTATTCTCAATAAAAGGGTTACTGAGGGTTGTGTCAGTTTTTTATTTCAACAAAATATTTTTTTTATGTCCTTGTATTTTTTAAAGTTTATTACTACTGCCTTATTAATAGCTCCTGTCTGATTGACAGCGTCCATTATTAAGGCGGGGCTTAGTATTAGACGATGGAGAGGCTAACACTAACCCCCATTATTATCCCGGTACCCACCGCCACCGGGGGTGCCCTGAAGAGCAGAGTACGATCCAGTACCCATCATCTGTAGGGCTGGTCGGGCAATGTGGTGGCCACAGGCTGGTGTTATTAGGCTGGGAAAGGCCCTTCCCACCCTGGTAATGATAGACTGCTGCTGCTATGTTGTATCTAGCTAATTATGAAATATGGGGGGTGGGGCATGTCATTTTTTCCAATTATTTATTTAAAAAAAATAAAAAAAAAAATGACGAGGGGTCCCCCCCAAATTTCATTACCAACCAGATACAACACAGCAGCAGCAGCAGCAGCCTAGCATTGCCAGGGTGGGAAGAGCCACTGTTTTTGGCCTTTCCCAGCCTAATACCAGCCTTCGGCCGGCCCGGTGCCCGACCGTTGCTACAGAAAGTGAGGTACTGGATCGTACCCGGCTCTTCCCAGTACCCCTGGTGGTGGTAGGGTAATAATGGGGGTTAGTGTTAGCCTCTGCGACGGCTAACACTAAGCCCCACCTTAGTAATGGACACTGTCAATCAGCCAGCGGCCATTACTAAAGCGGTGGTAATAAAGTTTAAAAGAAAATACAGGGACATAGATAAAATATTTTATTTAAATAAAACCCCCACACAACCCTCACTAACCATTTTAGTGAAAATAAAAAAAGCTGTCATCGAAGTTGTCCTCGAATACGACGTAGTCCAACGAACAAATGTGCAAAAAACACAAACACAAAAAAAATCAAACATTAGTAACACGTGTGGTAGGCTTAGATACAGGACCCATGCGATACTGTCTGTTAGACCATGTATCTAAGCCTACCACAAGGTAGGCTTAGATACAGGGCCCCAGCAGACAGTAACCTTATAGTGTATCAGATTACAGTCTGCTGGGGCCCTGTATCTAAGCCTACTATGTGGTAAGCTTAGATACAGGGCCCATGCGATACTGTCTGTTAGACCATGTATCTAAGCCTACCACAAGGTAGGCTTAGATACAGGGCCCCAGCAGACAGTAACCTTATAGTGTATCAGATTACAGTCTGCTGGGGCCCTGTATCAAAGCCTACTATGTGGTAAGCTTAGATACAGGGCCCATGCGATACTGTCTGTTAGACCATGTATCTAAGCCTACCACAAGGTAGGCTTAGATACAGGGCCCCAGCAGACAGTAACCTTATAGTGTATCAGATTACAGTCTGCTGGGGCCCTGTATCTAAGCCTACTATGTGGTAAGCTTAGATACAGGGCCCATCAGACAGGATCAGACATGGGCCATGTATCTAAGAATACCATGTGCTAGGCTTAGATACAGGGTCCATGTGTGACACGGTCTATTAGACCCTGTATCTAAGCCTACTCAGCAGACCGTAACGTTACACTTTCTCCCGACACCATCTAGCGTTGTGACGTAATCTGCGGCGCACAGCATCGTGGCGTCATGACGCGAGAAGATGTCAGGACTTCCGCTGCGTTTCGGGAAGGAAGATGGGTAAGTATGTGTCGTTACTATAGTAACAGGCGCCCATGTATTTTATTACATAGGCCCCAGTAACAATAGTAACTTTTATAGATGCGGTGTGGGCGGCCGCGGCCCGGTCACAATTATGACCAATGCGACAAAGTCGCAATTGCGACTGCAGCAATCCGAATGTGGCAGACACCGGTGATCCGCGGCACCGGGACAAAGATCCGGGGCTTGGGCCCTGAAGGCACCCCTGGTACGACCCATACTACTAGCAATGTTTTCTATAGAGATTGCTTGGCTGTTTGCTTGATTTTATGCACCCATTTACAATGGCTAAAACACCTGATATTTTGGCAATATAGTGTATATGAAAACGCACAGTGATATATAGACAGGCATTGATAATTCTTCAGTTAGGCTATACAAGCTGCGTAATGTAGTAGTAATGAAATCAAAGAGGAAGGACATAAACATTTGCTGGGCATTTAGACTCCTCTCACAAAAGTCATTGGAGAGTGCAGTTTATGTACAGGCTAGTGCATTGGAACTTGAAAAAAGGTTAAACAAAGGATTAGATGAAAAACAAAAAACCTATAGCAATATTATTAGACACCAAATTGAACATAACCAGAGTGGGTTTTTTGTCCACAACATAAAAAATGACTAAGGTCAACTGTACAGGAATTTATTAACGCCATCAGTTTGTTAAAGAATATTTACTCCGGCAACATGATGGTTAATCACAGTTGGGAGTGACATTCAAGACTTTCCAGTGCTCTCTTAAAGTTACAATCATTTTATTCTATGATTGTCTGAGAATAATTGGCTATAGAGGGAATGAAATACAGGCACATCTTAGAAAGAACAGGTCATACGCCTTATGTCCCGTCAACCGAAGCAAGGTGTTGATCAAAGCCAAGTTACATAAATCTCAGTATCGAGGAATGGCATCATCCCCACTGCCGCCGGCCTCCTATCAGGCCAGGCTGCTGGGAATGAGACAGAGTATTGCACTCCTATTGAACAGGAATATCTTGTTATGGTCTAATGAGATACAGATATACACATAAAAAATCTACTGAATAAATATTTTATACTTGTTGCTCAGCTGGACACTAAGCATCTTACTCTCAACAGACGAGTAGCTGAAGACTCCTTATAAGCTTACAATAAAAGATTTCACAAGAACACACTAACTTAATATGGAAGTACACAAAGTCGTGGCTCTTATGTAAGGGTTGACCGTATGCAGTTTATCTTATGAAATTTATGTTAGTATCTGTTTTTTAATCTTTTCTCGACACTGAAGAATCAGCTTTGAGGCTGTTGCTTCCAGTCTGATGTTGAGGTCATGAGGTCAAAAAATGGGTACATGAGCAGTATAAATCTTTTTACATACAGGGATCTGATTTTTTGATCTACCGTTTAGACTCAAAAGACAAGGCAATTATTTTGAAAAATAAACAATATATGTATTTACATCAGTTGAGTAAGCAATTCATTGTAACATATAATCACTGAATTAAAAATAAATAGCATACCAAATTTACAAATTTACCAATTTGTAACCGATTAGAACATTCCAGGTAAAAAGGAAAAATTAGCCATCACATAGTGTGTATATGTAATTCTTAGGCTATGTTCACACCTGCGTCGGTATGTTATTTTTAACTGCTACGTCAGAGGAGCAGAACAAAGGAATGATGGAAGCAACATCTCTGTTGCACAGCAGACACTGCCAATGCCTTTAATGGACTTTAATGGGCTTTAATTGGTAATGACGGCTTTCTGTCGGGGTGCCCATGATTTTACTGGAGACAATAGCGCAGCATGCTGTTCTATTGTCTCGGGTAATCTCGGCTGGATCTGCGACGGAGGCCCCTATTGGAGCCTCCAACGCAGATATGAACCAGGCCTTACTTGTACATTCTAAAGGCTTTGCACTTTCTGTTATTTGCTGTTACTGCATATTTTCAACATTGTAGTATTAGGGGGCTTTTATTTCTGGGACACAACTTGTCCAGGCCAGTAAATGTGGCAGATGTACTGTATGTCAAAAGAGTTTTACTATTTATCACCTATCACCATTGACCTATTTCTGCCGCTATGAATGACCACTGTTATATGGAGTGAAGTCTCCTAAGTAGCTGTTTTTGTATCTCCGATGGAGATACTCAGATCTGCCCTTAGGTTAAATGGTGCCTTGTGCACTACCCTGTATTCACAGCCGTTACTTTTGGTATACCATTTAGTGCCTGAATAATATTTGCATACTATGCCCACATATCATTGGCATAAAGTGACCAAATAATACTGAGGGCCCAGGACCTAACAAAGGTACCCAGGGCTGACACATGTGTTTGCTTGTAGTATGCCATAATAGGCACCTGTGCATATCTCTAGTAATAAAGTTCAACGTTGTGCCACTGTTGTGCCACACCATAGTAAAAATACCCCCTTTCTGCCCCTTAAAAATAATAATGCCCCATGTGCTCGTTAAAAGTGAAAATGCCCCCTGTGTGCCCCTAAAAAGTAATAATGCTTCATGTGCTTCCTAAAAAGTAATAATGTACCATGTGCACCTAAACAGTAATTTGTGCCCCCTCAATAAACAGTTACACCTTTGTGCCCCCTGATAGCTAATAATGCCCCCTTTGTTCACTATAAAAAATATAAAACTTATATTTAAATCGACAGGGGCCGATTCCACAACAAATTCAGTGTATCAGGCAGCATGTTGCAGCGACGTCATCATGCCAGCTGCGCCAGGACGCTGATTTCCTGTGTATGGACCTGGCAACTTGTAGGCCACATGCTTACAGTGGCCTTGTGGCCTACAAGACAGAGAATAGCAGGCAGGGAGCCAAAAGCCATAGATTTCAACTGTTTCTGCATCCTGAGATCGTGGATACAGTTAAAAGCGGCCAGGCAGCCCAATGACTGGTTCGGCCGACCGGGAAGCTGCATGTTGGAGAGCTTACCAGTACAGGTTTTATACTGGGCCAACTCACGACACTCTATTAGAGGTTGCTATGTGACCTACTAATTGCAGCATGAATGGTCATCCCAAGTCTGGTCTTGTTGCCCATGGAAATCAATCTGAATTCAGCTTTCATTTCCTTAAAGGGGTTGTCCCATGAAGAACATTTATCACCAATCCTGTGTCTGATTAATGGGGGTCCCAATGCTGTGACTCCCACTGATCACTAGAAGGGGGGTTTGACAGCCCCATAGACAATGAAGAGAGTGACAGGGCACATGAGTAAAACCGCTCCATTCAAAGTTCTCCTCACTGAGACAGTGCACTGAGGAGTAAGCGGTGACTTGGGACCCAGCGATGTCCCCCCCCAGTGATCAGACATTTATCTTGCGGATAGGTCATAAATGTTCTTCGTGTTCAAGCCCTTCACTGCTTTGGAAAGATGAAAGCTGCACTCTGATTGGTTTTCATGGGCAACAAGGCCAGTTTTCTGTCAAACAGCTTTGATGAATGAGTGCCAATGTGTGCAATAATACTCATGCATCTAACCAGCCTGTTTGCGTTTGTATGCACTGCCATACCATATAGACTGGGCAATTTGTGTTGACATAATGTTGTATCTGCCTACAGTTTCTTAAAGGGAATGTATCATGTATATGATTTTAGTTTAATTAATTAAATGCAAGTCTGTAGAAGAGAAATTATGTAATTTTTTATTTAAATGTTACAGCAATTTATATTTTGCTTATAAAACCTTGCCTGGAGTGACTGTATTATAGATACACATTTCCTTCCTGCATTGCCTGAAAAGACAGTGAGCAGGGTGTGTACTTTCTGGCAGGTGCAGTGAATGGAAGATTTTTGAAAGAGGAATATCATAGACTATTACCGTCTAAATGAAGATATGGAGTACAGCTCCCTCTCCCAGACGACAGGGTGTGATGGGTGATGAATACAGATCATTATTTGTGCATATAGTGTATAGAGTTGTTACCTGCCTTATCTAGGCCTCCAGCACTATGATAGAGCTGTAATTTGATCTCCCACTGTCTAATAATAATGAGATGACTCTGCTCAATCTGTCCTAGTCTCTACAGCTAAACTGAAATAGTGAGCCTCACAACGCAGGAAATGGCAGCCTATTGTGTGTGCTTCAGTAGGCAGTGTGAAAACGGCAATATTTCAGGATTTAAAGAACACAAAAAACAATTCCAAATATTTTTAAAAGTATTATAATGAAAACCTAATGGAGATATAAATTTTTCATATGATACATTTCTTGAAATGTACGGTAAGATTATATAGCATTTGTTTCCCATTTGTAAGCAGTACTAGAACTATAGGTGCAAACAGATGGATGACCTTCTTGTCACTGGAGCTAGGAATCATAAATAATTTCTAATCATTTTGGTAACTCTGGCTATATCATTAAACATTTGTTATATATCAACAGTGCTTTATGGTCTAGAATATTCCCTTGGAACACATTAAAGTCACCTGTCCCTTATAAAGCACAGTGTATGTTTATCTTGCCAAGGAGCTTAACATTTCATTTTCTATCACCTCAGTACACACCTGCCTTTGGCAGCTGAGTCCACAGAGCACTGAAACAAGTAAGCACTTGACATTTAGCACATTTATTAGCAGGGATTGTAGCCAAAACAGCTGAGACCAGTATTGGAAAAATGGTCAGTGAATACTGGTGACGTAATTGGGTAGTTTATGTCATTTAGATGGGAGCGCATATGTACCCCCTGGTGAGGAAAGTTTTGTGCATTGAAACGTTTCTGGACATAATAATATAATTTCTTATCTCCTTGGTAATTTGTGTAAAAGAAACTGCAGCAGGCAGAGGTGTTGTGCCCGTAAAACAGACCGGGTCGCAGTATGGCATTTTTCAGATGGTGCGGGAAACCCGGGCCTAACCCATCTCTCTACCGTAGGATTGCATTACTATTTGGGCGATGTATAGTGATCCTAGATTCTAAAAGAAAGCATACAAGGGCAAATTTACTAATCCTGTTAAACATTTAGACAGCGTAAACTTAGACCATGCAGTCAGAAGATGCGACAAATTTATCAAAGTAGCGCATGCTGCATCTTGCTAGACATGTTAGATACTATTCTCTTCCTTATACCACCTCTTTGTTGGCTTAGTTTATGCCAGTTTATTGATAAGAGAAGTTGCCATGATGTAATAACAGTGCCAAATTCAAAAACAATCATGTTGTTATAGAGATTATTACTCCAAACATACAAAATGAATCTGGAAAATACAGGAACAAGAGGTTTGCTCATGAATTACAGCAGTATTAATAGGACAATGCCATCATGACTTTCCACACCTAAGTACTCATCAGCAAATAAATTTAGGGGCACTGCAGCCTCAGCAGGGAAAAAGAAATATCTAGAATTAAAAAAAAAAGGCACAGAAAAGATAAACCTTTTATGTGGTGTCCTATTTGTCTGAAGAGCATAGCAGCTTTTCATTCCTGTAAGTACTGTTAAAAGAAAATGTATCCAGATGTAAACCTGCCAGACTTATTTTAAAAGGAGACATTTTTGGCATATGTCTACCCCATATAAGCCCATAAATACTGTACAATAAGCAATGAAACCTCCCCAGAAGACCACCCTTTTGAGAAGACCCCCATCTAGACCGAATTTTTCTGTGACCAATTTTCCCTATAATTACAGTTTATGGAAGCTGCCCCTCTATAAGCAGACCACCCTCTTATCTGACCAAATACCACATTTTTATGGACATTTTTCAGTGTGAACTCCTTAGAAAGGACCACAAATTTAACTTACATGTGCTGTAAATCTTCTGGATGTGGGGGTGCGCTGCGCCACATCACTGGGCCCGAGAGATCAGGAGGAGAAGACTTCCTTCGCACATCAGGGGAGAGAAAATGCCAACATTGCGGTGAGAGGCATAGCTATAGGGAGTTCAGAGGTAGCAGTTGCACCCGGGCCCTGGATTCTGAGGCGGCCCAAAAGCCCCTCAGCCACATAAGAAGACACCAGTATTATAAATGATATATGGTAGGTGGGGGCCCTGTTATAGATTATGTATTGGGGCCCAGGAGCTTTAAGCTATGCTTCTGATTGCGGTGCAACATTGGGGCAAAAAGAGCAGGAGGAGAAGCATTTCCAGCACAATAGAGCGTCATAGAAAAGAAGAGAGGAGGAAGAAGGCTGTCAGAGAAGGGGAGGGTGCAGCATGCATAATGCTGCACTGATTAGCCTGTGCAATTGCTGAGCAAGGTATCCTGCAGACTGCCACTGGGGTGTCAAGGTTATCTGTGATGGGGAAAATGGAGAGCGGAGCCTGACTGGGGTCTAAGAATGAGGGGAGCCATGCTGGTGTACTGTAAGAATAAGAGAGGGAGCCATGCTGGGGACTAGGAATGAGAGGGAGAGCTGAAATAGGAACCGGAAATGAGAGGGACGACATGCTGGAGGCCAGGAATGAGAGTGAAACCATGCTGGGGACCAAGAGGTGATCCATTTTTGAGAACAAGGTTTAGAGGAAGCTATGCTGGTGACTAAGAAGGAGTTTATTTGTATGCTTCATATGTTTGCTAACTGCATTACACACTTTATCATCGGGCATGGTTGATCCAACAGTTTGCATAGTTACCATACACAGCATTCTACAGTACATAGCATTATCAGATGCCCAATTGCTATCTACGGATGTTAGCTTCTTTCACTACATTAGTATAACAAGTCAAGCACAGTTCAAAGCTGGTGCTGCACCCAAGGGTCAAATGAATGGATACATATACAACTAGCTATTAATGGAAATATAGGACAATATCTGGCTATTTTTACCCTATGCTTGGCTGTTACTTTCTGGGCTCCATTGAAATATGTTTGTGTTAGGCCCCTTTGTCTTTTAAAAAAAAAAAAAGGAGGATTGGATTAATGAAAAGGAGCATCTAATTTTCTAAAATGTAGTGTACATGAGATCTAAAAACACATACAATGTAAATTAACTGACTGATAGATAAATCCATTTTCTCATCAACTATATTTTATTTGACTTTGAGAACTTTATATATTTGTGCCAGAAAAATAAACTATTATAATAATCTCATTTGGTTCACAAATTAAGTATGTTGTCAACCCGGACTGCTTGCTGTTTATCTCCCTAATAGTCATTTTTAAATATTATTATGTGTACATGCTCCTATTTCCATAAGCACAGTGTGATTCATCACTTCTTCATTATCACAGTGAATTAGATGGCCTGATCTTATCCCTCTACTGCATTCAAGTTCCCTTGGAGATACTTAATAGAATTCGATGATACACAAACTGAACGCTCTTTAAACTACTGCTAAATTACATCTTAACCCCTATTAATAGCACCGGCAACGTATTATGGCCCAAAGTATTTATGAAGGTGACAATTAATTAGCAGGAAACTAAAACCTGTAATGGTACAAATATGAACAAATCAACAGAAATGTAAAGTGTGTAACTTGTATCTCCTGGTCCCCAATGCAAAATTTGTAACAGGGCCCCATTTATAATACTGGTGTCTTCTGATCTTTGGGCCCTCACAGGCACCAGGGTCTGGGGTTGACTGCTAACTCTACCTGATCATGTGTGGTGCTTATTATATTTATGGCAAAGTAAGCAAAATGTTACATATGATCTGGTTCAGTGTGACCTTATGGCGAGGGCCTCATAGTGATAAAACATAAGCCACCATCACTCTTATGCGATTGCAGTGTGGTATTACATGCAATGTATTCTTTTGGGGTCACATAAAATCCCACGTGTACATAAGATCGGATACAACTACAATATCGTAAGAACAAAAAAATTGTTGGATTTTTTGTTATTATCGCAAGTTGCACAAATTGAGATTGCATGCAACATTATGTAACTATGGTGTTGTGCGATATCAAAATGCAACTTAGGTTTTCCCTTTCAAAGAAGGTTCCACCACTAAGTATTAATTCATCTGATGCATTTATCTTTTATGCAATATCATATGACATGAGATACCATAGATGGCATAGAGCCTACCCTTAATGTATGTGTTTACTATAAAACATCATTTTTTCTGAGGCTTGTTTCTGATTATGTTTCCCAACTTATGCCAGAGCGATAGGCAGGGAGCTTGTATTGTTTCCATGCAGCCATGTACTATGGAGCTGTAGGCGATTCATGTGCTGCCATATAGGTGTCTTCATATGGCACCGTATCTTGGAGCTAATTCACCTAGAAGCAATACTTACAGTTCAGTTATTATGACGTCCAAAAGAACATTATTATTTTTTGTCTTATTTATATAAAATCTGACAGCAAAAACTTCCTATGCCTATGTTTGAAGTAGGTCCTGATAGAAGTCTATTGGTGCTGTATTATGGCTCTGTAGAAGTGAGGTTTACTGAACCATAACACTGTTGAGTGCATGACACCTTAAAGAAAAGTTTCCTAAAGAAAAGCTAACCACACTGCAAAGGGACCAACATTGATATTTCTAATATGCAGAGCGCCGTGGAACCCAGAAGAGTACAGTGCTGCCAAAGGGGAAATACAGTCAATGAGCCGATTGTGTAATGCATGAACGTGCCAGGTCCTCCTAATGGGCTATAACTCTCCCCCATAGCAGTGACTAAAAATGCAGCTACTTGTAGACTAAAGCAATGTTTTTCAATGTTTTTAGGTCTAGTACACCTAACACAAATAAATGACATCAAAGTACCCTAGGGCTATGATCATACTTTGTGCTGCATATTAACAGGACGCCATGAAGACAATGTAAGCACCCCTAGAGACATGGTGTATACCCCCAGGGATACACATACCATGGGTTGAGAACATAAAGACTAAAACACCTAATGTGACAATGTCTTTAGTATTCCAGTCCCCTTAAAGGGAACCTGTCACCAGTATTTCAACTATTGAACTCTACTCACGACTGGCTGGCCGCTGCTGCCAAAAGTTCTTTGCCATTATCCCTTCTCCCAAACTCCTCCTCTGACCGTAAATAATGGTCTGCAAATATTTTGCGCCTTTTATGGTAATAATTCCTCATCTTATGCCCGGCCACCGCTGAAAACGGGCCCACCCTGAATACCAAAATCTCGTCTGAGATAGCGAGCATGCGCCTGTCATGTATGGTCCGATACCCTTACCTGCATCATCCAGGCCTCAAATTTCATTACTGTGCATGCGCCACTATGGGCGGTTCAGTGGCACTAAGTACAATGGGGTGGGGGTTCAGAAGCCACTAAGCAGAAGAAGAGGGGGTTCAGTGGCACTAAGTACAAGGGAGGGGGCGGGAGTTATGTGGCACTAAGTACAAGGGGGGAGGGGAGTTGTGTGGCACTAAGTACAAGGGGGGAAAAGGGGGGTTGTGTGGCACTAAGTACAAGGGGGAGGAGGGTTGTGTGCCACTAAGTACAAGGGGGGAGGGGGGATGTGTGGCACTAAGTACAAAGGGAGGGCAGTGTGGCACTAAGTATGAGGGGGGCGTTGTGGCACTAAGTACGAGGGGGCAGAGTGTCACTCAGTACAAGGGCAAGGGAGGGCTGTGTGCAATATTCACAAGGGGGGCTGTGTGTGGCACTATCTACAAGAGGGGGCTGTGTGTGGCGCTATCTACAAGAGGGGACTGTGTGTGGCACTATCTTCAAGAGCGGGCTGTGTGTGGCACTATCTAAAGGGGGCTGTTTGTGGAGCTATCTGCAGGAGGGGGCTGTGTGTGGCGCTATCTACAGGGGGGCTGTGTGGAGCTATCTACAAGGGGTGTGTGTGGCACTATCTACGGGGAAGCTGTGTGTGGAGCTATCTACAAGGGGCTGTGTGTGGTGCTATCTACAGGGGGCTGTGTGTGGCGCTATCTACAGGGGGGACTGTGTGTGGAGCTATCTACAAGGGGGGTGTGTGGCAGTGGCACTATCTACAAGGGGGCTGTGTGGCATTATATACAAGAGAGGGGCTGTTTGTGGCGCTATCTAAAGGGGGGCTACGTGTGGAGCTATGTACAGGGGGATGTGTGTGGCTCTATCTACAAGGGGGCTGTGTGTGGCGCTATCTACTAGGTGGCTGTGTGTGGCGCTATCTACAAGGGGGCTGTGTGTGACGCTATCTACAAGGGGGATGTGTGTTGTCTCTTTCATTTATTTTCTTTTAACTTATTGTCATGTTAACTACCTTATATAACTGTAAAGGATCTGCCAGGCACAGCTTCGGGGTTAACTCCCATAGGTAATCAGTCTGCACCTGAATCTACGTCTCTGAGACTGACTCCATCTTCCACCACTCAGGATGGCAGGCTTAGGAGTGGGAGAGCCTATCGCAGCCTGGCCAGACGGAGCTAGCTCCCGCCCTCTGTCTATTTATACCTGCCTTTCCTGTTCCTCCTTTGCTTGTGATTCTTTTCGTGTGGTTTCCTGGCCCAGCTACAGCTCCTAACTATTTGATCCTGCTCCATACTGACCCTGGCTTACTGACTACTCTCCTTCTCTGCGTTTGGTACCTCGTGCTCTCCTGGTTTGACTTGGCTCGTTCACCACTCTGGTTGCTCACAGTGTTTCCGTGGGCAACTGCCCCTTTCCCTTTGCTTTGTATTCCCTTGTATGTTTGTCTCGTGCACTTACTGAGCGTAGGGACCGCCGCCCAGTTGTACCCCGTCGCCTAGGGCGGGTCGTTGCAAGTAGGCAGGGACAGAGTGGCGGGTAGATTAGGGCTCACTTGTTCGTTTCCCTACCCCGGTCGTTACATAATCACAAGCCCATACCTAGTCTACCCTGGTCCCTGACACCACTATGGACCCCCTTGAGACCCTGGCCCAGCAAATGCAGGGTCTCTCCCTACAGGTCCAGGCCCTGGCTTAGAGGGTCAACCAGCCTGATGCTACCTTGGTAGTTCCCCTCACCTCACCTCCTGAAGCCCACCTCAAGTTGCCCGACCGGTTCTCAGGGGACCGGAGGGCTTTTCTCTCCTTTCGGGAGAGTTGTAGGCTTTACTTTCGCTTAAAGCCTCATTCCTCAGGTTCTGAGAACCAGCGGGTGGGTATAATTATGTCCCGGCTCCAGGAAGGGCCCCAAGAGTGGGCCTTCTCCTTCGCTCCTGACGCCCCTGAACTTTCCTCCATTGATCGTTTCTTTTCTGCTCTCGGACTCATTTATGACGAGACTGACAGGACTGCTTTTGCCGAGAGTCAGCTGGTGACCTTACGTCAGGGTAAGAGACCTGTTGAGGAGTATTGTTCTGACTTTAGGAAGTGGTGCGTAGCTTCTCGGTGGAATGACCCTGCCTTAAGGTGCCAGTTTAGGTTGGGTCTGTCGAATGCCCTGAAAGACCTGCTAGTTAGCTATCCCTCTTCTGACTCCCTAGAACAGGTTATGACTTTAGCGGTACGACTTGACCGACGTCTCAGGGAACGACAACGTGAACGTTTATGTGTTTTCTCCTCCGACTCCCCCATGATGCCTCCCGAGGTTCCGTTGCTTCGTTCCTCCCTGGAAGACTCAGAGGTACCTATGCAACTCGGGGCCTCCGTGTCCCCCCAACAACATAGAGATTTCCGCAGGAAGAATGGTCTCTGCTTCTACTGTGGGGATGACAAGCATCAAGTGAACAACTGTTCCAAGCGTAAGAATGCAGCCGGAGAACTTCCGCGCCTAAGTGATCATCGGGGAGGTCACTTGGGCGCACAGGTATTTCCCGTAAATATGAAACGTAATAAGATCTTGCTTCCCTTTCAGGTCTCTTTTGGTGGTAGGTCTGCTACCGGCAGTGCCTTCGTGGATTCAGGGTCCTCTGCTAATAACATGTCTGTGGAATTTGCTATGTCTCTTGCTATGCCTTTGATTGATTTGCCTAAACCTGTCCCGGTAGTGGGTATCGACTCCACTCCTCTTGCTAATGGTTTTTTTACACAGCATACCCCTGTTTTTGAACTCCTTGTTGGCTCCATGCATTTGGAGCAGTGCTCTGTACTGTTGATGCAGGGATTATCGTCCGATTTGGTTTTAGGCCTTCCCTGGTTGCAGTTGCATAATCCCACGTTTGACTGGAATACTGGGGAGCTGACCAAATGGGGTAATGAATGTTTGACGTCATGTTTTTCTGTTAATTCTATTTCTCCCCCTGAGGAGGTGAACACGCTACCTGAGTTTGTTCAGGACTTCGCTGATGTTTTCTCTAAGGAGGCCTCCGAAGTGTTACCTCCTCATAGAGAATACGATTGCGCTATCGAATTGGTACCAGGAGCTAAGCTTCCTAAGGCTAGGATATTTAATCTTTCTTGTCCCGAACGTGAAGCCATGAGAGAGTATATCCAGGAATGCCTGGCCAAGGGTTACATTCGCCCCTCTACTTCTCCGGTAGGTGCTGGATTCTTCTTCGTAGGGAAGAAGGATGGTGGTCTTAGGCCATGCATTGACTACCGTAACCTGAATAAGGTCACTGTAAGGAACCAGTATCCCCTTCCTTTGATTCCTGATCTCTTTAATCAGGTTCAGGGGGCCCAATGGTTCTCTAAGTTTGATCTACGGGGGGCGTATAACCTTATCCGCATCAAAGAGGGGGATGAGTGGAAGACTGCGTTTAACACGCCCGAACGTCATTTCGAATACCTCGTCATGCCCTTTGGGTTGTGTAATGCTCCGGCGGTCTTCCAGAATTTCATAAATGAGATTTTGAGAGATTACCTGGGGATATTTCTTGTAGTGTACCTTGATGATATACTGGTGTTTTCCAAGGACTGGTCCTCCCACATTGAGCATGTCAGGAAGGTGCTCCAGGTCCTTCGGGAAAACAAACTGTTTGCAAAAACTGAAAAATGTGTGTTTGGGGTACAGGAGATACCATTTTTGGGTCAAATCCTCACTCCTCATGAATTCCGCATGGACCACGTCAAGGTTCAGGCTGTGGCGGAATGGGTCCAACCTGCCTCCCTGAAGGCGTTATAGTGTTTTTTGGGGTTCGCTAATTATTACAGGAGATTTATTGCTAACTTCTCGGTCATCGCTAAGCCTCTTACGGACCTCACTCGCAAAGGTGCTGATCTCCTCCAGTGGCCTCCTGAGGCTGTCCAGGCTTTTGAGGTCCTTAAGAAGTGCTTTATCTCGGCCCCGGTGCTGGTTCAGCCCAACCAAATGGAGCCATTTATCGTGGAAGTTGACCCTGGCTTACTGACTACTCTCCTTCTCTGCATTTGGTACCTCGTGCTCTCCTGGTTTGACTTGGCTAGTTCACCACTCTGGTTGCTCACAGTGTTTCCGTGGGCAACTGCCCTTTTCCCTTTGCTTTGTATTCCCTTGTATGTTTGTCTCGTGCACTTACTGAGCGTAGGGACCGCCGCCCAGTTGTACCCCGTCGCCTAGGGCGGGTCGTTGCAAGTAGGCAGGGACAGAGTGGCGGGTAGATTAGGGCTCACTTGTTAGTTTCCCTACCCCCGTCGTTACAATAACTATATTGCTTGTAAAATGTAGAAATGCTCGAGTTACATTAAAAAAATGGTGAAAAAAAATACACCTCATTGATTGGTAGAGAAACATGTCAAGAGGGAAGGAGATGTCGGGAAAGAAGTTGGGGGGGGGGGCGCCAATCTGAATCTTTGCCCCCGGTGCTGGAGAACCTAGCTACGACTCTATGCGCATGCACCACAACAGGACATCAATGCACAAGCACAGGATTTTGCGTGTGCTGGGGGAGGCAAGGAGCTGTCAATCAAAAGTAAGGCTTGAGAAATGAAGATATGACTCTTTTCTGCTCATCTTCTCTGCTCATTAGCATACGGTGCGGGAACACAAAAAAATGGAATACTAAAGGTAGAAGATAATAGGTTACATAAAATTTTGCTGGTTTAATAGGTGAAATGCTGGTGACAGGTTCCCTTTAACTAGCAGTGCTTTTCTGCATCCACAGAATATATGGACCCAGGACATGAAGGAGTCATGTGGGTGTGACAGTGGCCAACACTCCAGAGATAATGGATTTAAAAATTTTTCCAGGATGGTGTCTTTACACAAGTTGCAGACAGGCTACTTAGGAGTTTACTCCATGATCATGCTCCACTGAGTAATTAAGATGAAGTTATGGATGACAGTCTAAGTAGTTTGAGATGCAAGTTCTGGCTGAATATATCCTATAAGCATATTGTTACGTACGCAATATGAGATTTAACTCATTGCTATTATTAAAAAATACTAATTACTAGGATATGACAATGGCTTTTCAGCTCCATTACTGGGCTATCTGATAGTACAAATAACTTTTTTCTTTTTTTTCTGGAGACAAGCAAAATCAATGCACAAATTGATGCAATAAAAAGCATTTTACTGCAGCACTGTAGAATCCAAATATTGTGCAGTGTTGTAGTAAAATGTTTTTTTGTTTTTTTTAAAATCATGTGTCCAATTATTCTCCGGTAAAGTGTGATTTATGCATCCTAAAATAGGGATGCAGACATTTGGGGAGTCCGTGTAAGTAACAATGTTTCTTAATTTGACAAGGACAGGGACGTCGGCTGCACAGGTATGCGCATAGCCCGGCGTCTGTAATTTACAGGCTTTTTCCTCTCTAATTATTCCCACGAGGCTTTAAGAAAGATTTCGGCTATTTTTCATTACTTCCTTGTCTCAATTGATAAGTTGATAAGTTGTGCACTAGAGAACAAGTTTGGCAGGATAAATGCAGCTCCAGAAGAGCCTGTGCAGTGTTAAAGAGGCTCTGTCACCAGATTTTCAAACCCCTATCTCGTATTGCAGCAGATCGGCGCTGCAATGTAGATTACAGTAACGTTTTTTTTTTCAAAAACGAGCATTTTTGGCCAAGTTATGACCATTTTAATATTTATGCAAATGAGCCTTTCTTAAGTACAACTGGGCGTGTTTAAAGTTAAGTCCAAGTGGGTGTGTATTGTGTGTGTACATCTGGGCGTGTTTACTTGTTTTACTAGCTTGGCGTTGTGAATAGAAGTGTATGATGCTGACGAATCAGCATCATCCACTTCTCTTTGTTAACACCCAGCTTCTGGCAGTGCACAGACACACCGCGTGTTCTCGAGAGATCACGCTGTGACGTCACTTCCTGCCCCAGGTCCTGCATCGTGTCGGACGAGCGAGGACACATCGGCACCAGGCGACAGAGGCTACATCGACTTACCTGCAAACGCCGATGCTGCTGCAGAATCAACTGTAGCCTCTGTCGCCTGGTGCCGATGTGTCCTCGCTCGTCCGACGCGATGCAGGAACTGGGGCAGGAAGTGACGTCACAGCGTGATCTCTCGAGATATACATTTGATATTGCCGTAATTGTATTGACCGGTAGAATAAAGTTAACTGCCATTTTTACTGTACGGTGAAAGCCGTAAAAACAAAACCCCTCAAAAGATTGAGGAATCACAGTTTTTTTTCCTATTCAAACCCACAATTTTTTTTTCAGTTTTTCTATACATTATATGATACAATAAATGGAGCCCTTAAAAACTACAACTCATCCTGCCAAAAACAAGCCCTCATATGGCTTTATCGATGGAAAAATAAAAATGTTATGGCTTTTGGAAGGTGTGGGGGGGGGGGGGGGTGAAAATCCAAAATAATGGCTGTGACAGGAAGTGGTTAATAAAGCAATGTATCATGTTTGTTTTTTTTAAACAACTTTGTAATTGTTTTTTTTATATAATTTTTATTTTATTTTTGATATACAGCTTCTATGTACCCTGAATACATATAGAAGCTGTATCTTGCGGTCAAACCCGAATCCTTCAGATCTGCAGGATTGATGGCATCATTGACAGCGAGTCCTGCGTGTCTCTGACATGCAGAATTCACCTGTTATTGATCACATCTAAGTTCAAAACTTCAATCTGATCGAAAACAGGTGGATCCTGCGTGTCAGAAACATGCAGGTCCCACTGTCACCAAAGCCATCAGTCTTGCAGACCTGACGGATTCGGGTTTGAGCACAGGTTGCAGCTTCTATGTATCCAGGCTACATATAAGCTGTATCTCAAAAAGTACATTTTTAAAAAAATAAATAAAACATAATTACAAAGTTGTTTAAAATAACATGATACATTGTTTGATTAAAAAAAATGTTCAAATGTTTACATAGCCTTTAATTATTTAGCTGATCGTTTAAAAGATAGCCATTGACCAATAATTATCCTCTTGTTTTTCAAGGGATCAATATGATGTAGTTCATTGGGTCATTTTCAGTCAATGCACTGTGAGGTATTGGTCTATTTTCTTTAACTGGCTATAACATTGAATTGGTCAGGCACCTGAAAACTCATTGTGAAATGAGAATTATTTGTGAACCACTGTCCAGGATTTATTAAAATCCAATTTGCCTGTAACAATACTGGTTCTCACATCTTGAATCTAATAGGAGGGGAAAATGACACAGTTCTCAATTATAGTCAGATGTAATGCTGGGTTCAGTATACCAGTAGAGAGATCAGCCGTGGTCAGACGTAATGCAGAGTTAGTATACAAGGAGAAAGATCTAATGTTACCATTCTGTGGATTTTATTTTCTGAGAATAAGCTTGTCCTGGCATGAAGTATATAGTTACATAGTTAGTCCGTTTGAAAAAAGACACATGTCCATCAAGTTCAACCAAGGGATCGGAAAAAGGGAAGGGATGAAACAAGAATTCTACACATTGACATAGGAGCTGATATTTTTTTGTTCTATAAAATTATCTAATCCTATTTTAAAGTAATCTACTGTTCCTTAAAGAGATATATATCCAGGTATGAAGATGGACAAAGGAGTCTTAACTTGATAGTACTCCGATAAATCTAAAAAAAATGTAACATTTCTCCTATTGTTTTCACTTATTGTGCTGTAGACCAGGGTCAATATAACTATAAGGATTTGATTCTCATAAAATAACTAGGAAAATGTATTAGATAAGCATGTGCTGCATAAACCAGTGTTTGCAACAGAATTAATTTTGGGGGTCTGGACGATAAAGAACATATTAGCCATAACAGTGGTGCCTAAATATCTGTATCTAACTTAGACATAGCTTTTTTGCACTTTGCTAGTCAGAAACATTGTTTACATTGTTCAAACAGCATAAATATTAGTTAAAGATTTCAGAGTCACATCTCTAGGAAGCTTATTAACCCCTTAAGGACACGGCCAATTTTGGCCTTGAGGATAGAGCAATTTTTTTTAGATTTCCCTCTTTGCATCCCGACGCTCATAACTCTTTTATTTTTTGTACGACGTAGTTGTATGAGACTTTGTTTTTTGTGGGACGAGTTGTACTTTATGTAGGTACAATTTTTTGGTACAAATACATTATCGTTTTATTTCTATAAATTTTTATTTTGGCGAAATTGCAGAAAAAAAAGCAGTGCCGCTGCAGTTTTAATATTTTTTTTTTTACACCATACACCGATCTTCATAAATAATGTTATACATTTGTTGTACAGGTTGTTACGGTCGTGGTAATACCAAATATGTCTATATTATTTCATGTTTTGGGACTTATATTTTAAAAAGTTTATTTATTATAAAAAAAACGTGTGTTTCTGTGTATTTTTTTACTTTTTATTTATTTATTTATCATTAATTTTTTTTTACATTCATTGAACTTTTTTTTTTAATCCCATAAAGGGAATTATCATTTTGATTTTTATTTTGTAACTGTAATGTACTGGCATAGATCTTTATGCCAGTACATTAGCCTGTTACTGATTGTACACAGGCAGTTGTTAGGGCATTCTTCAGTATGCCCTAACAACAGGAAATATGTTCAGACAGCCCTGGGGTCCTTCAATGTACCCTGGGCTGTCTGGCCATATGAGTTGTGGGCTTTGATCGCGTCACAGTTATATTCTGTGACGCTATCAATGTGCAGTCCTCTCTCCTTGAACGCCACGATCAGCTTTCATTGCGGCGTTCAAAGGGTTAACGGCGGAGAGAAGATGTTTCTCTCCTCTCCGCTGTCAGAGCGGGGCCGGGGCTGTATATTACAGCCGTTGCCCCGCTCTCGATTGCAGAGACGGCTGTCACACAGGACGAGAATGCTCGTCCTAATGCGCCAAGTACTCGCCGCTCAGGACGCCGCTCGGCAACCAGTTAATTCAAATAAATTCGCTTAATATTGCAATGAGACATATCAGGTAGTAGTCTAAAGGGGGTTTTACACAGGACGATTATCGGGCAGACGAGCGTTCATATAACGCTAATTGCCCTGTCTAAAGGGGAACAATCAGCAGCAAACGCTCAATCTTCTGCTGGTCGTACCGTTTTAAAAAAGTGAAATATTATTGTTGTCGGCAGCACATTTCCCTGTGTAAACAGGGAGACGCGCTGCCGACATGATAATAATGTATAGGGACGAGCGATCAGAGTAACGATTGCTCGGCCTCATCCATAGCGCCGTGAGACAGGAGCAAACGAGTGCCGATCAACGATGTCTCGTTGCTTAGCGCTCGCTGCACCGGCCATTTATCGGTGTCAATACTTCCTTCAGTCCACTTGGCTGCACTACTTTTTGTACCCTGCTCCTTCCTCCCCTCTCTCTGGCAGTCACAGTAGGAGTTGCCTCTGATTGTTACACCCCAGAGCCATCAAACTATTAAATGACGGTGTGAAAGGTCTTGGAAGGGCAGCAATGAGGCATCTCCTACTGCAGTGTCTGCAGAAAAGATGGATTGCATATCTTTGAGCAGCCTCGCTCAGATGCAGTTAAGAAAAAAACTGGTTTTATGCAGGATTTTATATAATTTACCCCATGGTACAGACTCAGGTGTAGTCTCCTTATACCTAAAGTCTGCTTTAAAGCATCAATGTTTTTCATTTTACTGACAATCCTGTGACCTTACACAAGAAAACAGGATTTGTTTAGAATCCCTAATGTAAGTGACACTGTAAAATGGATAAATAATGGAATATACCTAATTAGATTTAGTCTTCATTTACTGCCTTCGCAATTGTTTTTCGAAGCCTGTAATTCTGAACTTGGTCGCTCTCTAGATTCTCTGTTCTCTTATCTCAAGGGTGGATGTAGATGTTGGGGGAGGTTGATATTCTATTTATATCAGCGGTAATTAGCAGATGGTGTACAGCTGCATCACAGATAATTAAACCTGCAAATGATGTGTCGTTAGGTGGAAAAATAGACTTAGGGATTGAAAAGGGTTAATTAGTGCAGCACTCTTGTAACTTTAGCTGCATACAACGGTTTTCAACAAAAGTATATATTTTTAGGATATGCAAAGTGAGTTACTATTAGTCATAATAGCAGAAACGTATTAATATATGTGCAAGTTGTAACATAGTTGAGCAACTATCAACAGCTACAATAGTCCAGGCGGGATTTATGTGTTTAATTTATTATACAGACTAATTTTTCTGTCCCTTACCCCTGTACCTGTCTGTCTCAACTTGATTCCTTCATTGATGTTCTAAGTACTTGTAGAACCATTGGACACTAAAATTCCTCTTCACCAAGCTCCTACCCTTCTGCCCATTTTCTACCCTTTTCCTCCTCGAACCATATATATTTCACAGCTACACAGTGGGATGAAAACAAAGACAGTCCATCAAGTTCAACCTTTATGCTTGCAAACCCCAGAGGAAGGCAAGCAATACCATTGAATGGAATAGACCAATTTGCCATAGAGATAAAAATTCCTTATTGACCTATGACAATCTACATTGTCAATAAAGATGTCCAACCCTTTTTTTTTTTTAAATGTACTTACTCTTTGGCCAATATCAAATCACGTAGAAGCATTTTCCATAAATTTGCAATGTGGATAATAAAGAGATACATATTTTGAGATTATATCTACTTTCGCTTAGCTGCAAGCAGTAACCTTGTGTTCTATGTGGGGTCTGAAAAAAGAATAAGTTATCATAAAGGTTTAGAATCATGTCCTTTCTTAAACCTTCTGCTCTCTAGGGTACATACATTTAGTGATGACAACATTTCCTTATAACTGAAGCCTTCCTTCCATAACACTTATGGGACCAAGCTGCCCCCCTTTGAACATACTCCAACTTCTTGATGTCCTTTTTTTTATTAAATGGTGCTGCATATTTAAAATGCGGCTACGTCAGTGTTTTATAAGCCATGCCGTTTCAAATACAAGCAACAACATTTCAAATACAAGACAACATCTTGTTAGCTTCAGGTGCAGCAGACAGGCATTGAGTGCTATAATTTAGTTTATTATCAATATTCACTCCTGAATTCTTCCTCATTGTAGACATAACCCCCTGTAGATAATGCCACCCACAGCCCCCTGTAGATAATGCCACACACAGCCACCTGTAGATAAGGCCACACAGCCCCCTGTAGATAATGCCACACACAGCATCCTGTAGATAAGGCCACACAGCCCCCTGTAGATAAGGCCACACACAGCCCCCTGTAGATAATGCCACACACAGCCACCTGTAGATAAGGCCACACAGCCCCCTGTAGATAATGCCACACACAGCATCCTGTAGATAAGGCCACACAGCCCTCTGTAGATAATGCCACACACTGCCCCCTGTAGATAATGCCACACACTGCTCCCTGTAGAAATTACAACACACTGCTCCCTGTAGATACCACACGCTGCTTCCTGTAGATAATGCCACACACTCCTACCTGTAGATATTACCACACACTGCTCCCTGTAGATAATGCCACCCACAGCCCCCTGTAGATAATGCCACACGCCCACTGTAGATAATGCCACACGCCCCCTGTAGATAATGCCACACACAGCCCCCTGTAGATAATGCCACACACAGCCCCTGTAGATAATGCCACACCCACCCCCTGTAGATAATACCACACAGCTCCCTGTAGATAATACCACACACATCCCCTGTAGATAATTCCACACACAGCCCCTGTAGATAATGCCACACACACAGCCCCCTGTAGATAATGCCACACACAGCCCCCTGTAGATAATGCCACACGCCCTCCTGTAGATAATGCCACACGCCCCCTGTAGATAATGCCACACGCCCCCTGTAGATAATGCCACACACTGCTCCCTGTAGAAATTACCACACGCTGCTCCCTGTAGATACCACACACTCCTACCTGTAGATATTACCACACACTGCTCCCTGTAGATAATGCCACCCACAGCCCCCTGTAGATAATGCCACACGCCCTCCTGTAGATAATGCCACACGCCCCCTGTAGATAATGCCACACACAGCCCCCTGTAGATAATGCCACACGCCCCCTGTAGATTATGCCACACGCCCCTTGTAGATTATGCCACACGCCCCCTGTAGATAATGCCACATGCCCCCTGTAGATAATGCCACATGCCCCCAGTAGATTATGCCACACACAGCCCCCTTTAGATAATGCCACACACAGACCCTGTAGATAATGCCACATCCACCCCCTGTAGATAATTCCGCACAGCTCCCTGTAGATAATGCCAAACAGCCCCCAGTAGATAATGCCATACACACATCCCCTGTAGTCAATTCCACACACAGCCCCCTGTAGATAATGCCACACACAGCCCCCTGTAGATAATGCCACACTGTAGATAGTGCCCCCTGTACATAATGCCACCCCTGTATATAATGGCTCACAGCTCTCTGTAGATAATGCCACACAGCCCCCATTAGATAATACCACACAAACATCCCCTGTAGATAATTCCACACACAGCCCCCTGTAGATAATGCCAGACACAGCTCCCTGTAGATAATGCCACACACAGCCCACTGTAGATAATGCCACACACAGCCCCCTATAGATAAGGCCACACGCCCCCTGTAGATAATGCCACACACTGCCCCCTGTAGATAATGCCACACTGCTCCCTGTAGATATTACTAAACGCTGCTCCCTGTAGATAATACCAAACGCTGCTCCCTGTAGATACCACACACTCCTACCTGTAGATATTACCACACACTGCTCCCTGTAGCTAATACCACACACTGCTCCCTGTAGATATTACCATACACTGCTCCCTGTAGATATTACCACACACTGATCCCTGTAGATATTACAATACACTGCTCCCTGTAGATATTACCACACACTGCTCCCTGTAGATATTACCACACACTGCTCCCTGTAGATAATGCCACCCCCAGCCCCCTGTATACAAAAAACATGAGGAAGAAGAGGGGAAGGAGGAAACCTCCAGCTCACCAGCTCTGCGTTCTGTGTTCAGGTCTCGCCCGGATCTCCGCGACGGCACACGGCAGGCAGCATAGAAGAAAGGAAGGTAGGATCCAGCGAAGTATAGTGGTTAAAAGGAAAACTCGGTTTCCACTTTATTGAAAATACATGATAAAATATCGAACACTGGCAAACGAACGCAGTAGCAATTCAATTAGCCATGAATAAGAACACAGACCGTGTTCGAAACGCATAGGCTCTCTCATTCTGCCATCTAGACCACCTTTTACTGCGTTCGTTTGCCAGTGTTCGATATTTTATCATGTATTTTCAATAAAGTGGAAACCGAGTTTTCCTTTTAACCACTATACTTCGCTGGATCCTACCTTCCTTTCTTCTATACAGCCCCCTGTAGATAGTGCCAGCACCCCTGTAGATTAAGCCCCACACACCTCCTTTTAAATAGTGCCACACTCCCCTCCCTGTAGATAGCACCATTGGGGCTCCCTCTAACAGTGGAATCCCTGGCCAGAGCGTTGCTGAACGATCTGGCCGAGGATTTTGGTCCCAGAGGAGCACTTGACGTCACAGTCCATATATGGACAGTGATATCAGGGGCTCCTCCAGGAGCAGAATCCACAGCAAGAGCGTCGGCAACGCTCTGGCCAAGGATTCCGCTCATGGAGGAGCCATGACGGCAGCATAAGGAAGCACCTGGCTGCTGAGTGAGCCCCCCAAAGGCAATGGGTGCTGATGCTGGCACTGGGTCTGAGCATCTGCCTGACTGCTGAGGGCTTGATGGAGACAAAGTATATTGCAAGTGTGGGGGTCTGACTGATTGCTGAGGGCTCTGAGCACTGAGCAGTCATAGATGCTCAGACACCCCCCTTGTAGATAAATCCCCCCATAGAGCCCTTTGCAGTCAGCGAGATGCTTAGACACCCCCTTGCTAACAGCCAAAATCCCCCTCTTGCTAACAGCCAAAATTTCCCCTTGCTAACAGCCAAAATCCCCTCCTTGCTAACAGCCAAAAACCCCCCTTGCTAACAGCCAACCCCCCTTGCTAATAGCCAAACCCCTCCCTTGCTAACAGCCAAAACCCCCCTCTTGCTAACAGCCAAAATTTCCCCTTGCTAACAGCCAAAATCCCCTCCTTGCTAACAGCCAAAAACCCCCCTTGCTAACAGCCAACCCCCCTTGCTAATAGCCAAACCCCTCCCTTGCTAACAGCCAAAACCCCCCTCTTGCTAACAGCCAAAATTTCCCCTTGCTAACAGCCAAAATCCCCTCCTTGCTAACAGCCAAAAACCCCCCTTGCTAACAGCCAACCCCCCTTGCTAATAGCCAAACCCCTCCCTTGCTAACAGCCAAAACTCCCCCCTTGCAGTCAAAATCCTCCCTTGCTAACAGTTAAAACCCCCCCTTGCTAACAGCCAAAACCCCCCCTTGCTAACAGCCAAAATTCCCCCTTGCTAACAGCCAAAATCCCCTCCTTGCTAACAGCCAAAAACCCCCCTTGCTAACAGCCAACCCCCCTTGCTAATAGCCAAACCCCTCCCTTGCTAACAGCCAAAACCTCCCCTTGCAGACAGCCAAAATCCCCTCTTGCAAACAGCCAAAACCCCCCGATACCTAGCGTCGGCCGTGGTGGGGGGAGGGTAGGAAAAAAAATATGGAGAATGGCCCTAAAAGTTTACTGGAGGACCGGTCCGGGGGGCATCTGCCCCCCGACCCAGCCCGCCGCTGAACTCCCTGGGGAAGCGAGGACGGCAATCATGAGGAGAGCCATGGCGGCAGCGTCAGCACCCCCGAGGGTAGTGTTCCCCAGCACTTGCCCGGTTTCGCCGGGTGCTGACGCCGGCCCTGGTTCTATGTAACACCGCAGATAACACAATGATAACTCTCTTAGTGCAGATAATGTAGTGGGTTTTACCTGCAGTCCTATGTAACACCACAGATAACACATATTGATAACCTTCTGAGTGCAGATAATGTAGTGGATGTTACCTGAAGTTTCATGCAGTGCACCTCCAAACTAGAGATACACTTTAAAAAGATTATTTCCATGTATTAATTGCCATGAATTTGTTAACGTTTTATAGATGACCATATATGAAAATGTGGTGTTTCCCTTAAGGGGCAGCATAGTATATAAAGGCAGCATAGTATAAATAGGGCAGCACAGATATTTGCATTTTATTTGTTCTACTTTAATACTGAACACACACTTCCAAAGAGACAGACATATATACACATGCAGACCCATATATAGACAGACAAGCACATATACACATACATACTGGAACACATACACATACAAATACAGAGACATATACACATACATACTCGAATATATATACATACTAACACAGAGACATATATACACACATATACACACATAGGCACTTCCCATCTATCCTTGCTGACTGGCTCACATGTTTCTTGCAGGGACGGGCTGTGGTCGGAGCTTCCTTCTCTCCCCTGCCTCGGCTCTTGTTTACTCAGTGTGTGTAACTAAGAGCAAAGGCCAGAGCAGAGCCCAGTGGCACCCCCTATGCTTGTAGGGTGCAGTGCCCTGTGCACTTGCACAGGTTGCACACACCTAAGGCTGGCCCTGCATGCAACTCAGTGCTCTCCTGTGGACTGCAGCTGTCATTCGATAGTTATTTTCCCAAAGTGGCAGCACTCTGTTTAAAATCTAGTTAGTTTAATGGTTCTATGTTCAATGGAGCCACTGTCCTGGGTCTTGTAACCACAGTCAAAAAATAACAATTCTTGTACTTAGAATTTTATTAAACAGTCAGTGATATTGTATAATTTAAAAACTTGGCATTGGAAATCACAGCAAACATGCAGTAATTAGTTAGTGTCACTTAATGACAGGCTGCATTTAAATATACAAATACTTATCTTCAGTGGCAGATTAAGTAGACCATAGGCCCTGGGCTGTTACTCAAACTTGGGCCCCCCTTCTCCACCGCCGCCCTTTAACTATTGTTAACACCTCCTTTTTGTCCAGACATTAACAAATGGGTGTTACTACTCCCCTTGTCAAAAGGCTGTGTCCCCACATACTGACAGTCTCCAAACATCGCTGACAGTATCGCACCGTGTAGGGACACATTCTCCTGACAAGGGGTATAGTAACACTTATTTGTCTATCAGTCCTGGACTGCACAAAGACTTTTTGTGAAATCCAAGGATTTTCTATAATAAATATGTCAGGAGAGATGACAGATTGTCTATAAATCTAGTGACTCACAGGTGACGACGTAGTTTTCTTCCTTTTTTCTTCTCCATCCAGTCCAGACTTCATGATGACTTTTCCCGGCCATGACCCATTTCTGCAGAATTTGCCACTCAGATGTCTTTGGCTCCTCACTTTTCCAACATTTCCACACCAATAAACAAAGATAATATTATCATGGTGCCACACACTGGGCCTCTAAATATAATAGCACCAAACACTGCGCCCCTGAATAAAATAGTATCAAACGCTGGGCCCCTAAATATTATAGCACCATAGACTGCGCCCCTAAATATAATTGTGTCAAACACTGTAGAGTAAAGCACCACATACACACAGCCCCTGTAGATAGCACCACACACAACCCCCTGTAGATAGCGCTACACACAGACCCCTGTAGCTAGAGCCACACACAGCCCCCTGTAGATAGCGCTACACACTGACCCCTGTAAATAGCGCTACACAGCCCTCCCCCTCTGTAAATAGCATCACATAGCCCTCCCCCTCTTGTATCTAGTGCTACACAGCAATCCCCCTTAGATATAGTGATACACAGCGCTCCCCCTTCTATATAGTGCTATACAGCAATCCCCCCTTGTATATAGTGCCACATAGCGCCACCCCCTTGTATATAGTGCTACACAGCGCCTCCCCCCTTGGACCTGCAGCTCTTGTAATTGCTCAGTATAATGTCCCCCATAGCTGCCCCCACAGTATATTGCCACCCATAGCTGCCCCATACAGTATAATGCCCTCCATAGCTGCCTCTACACGGTATAAATTTCCCCTTACCTGTCCTACACAGTATAATGCCCTCCATAGCTGCCTCTACACAGTATAATGTTCCCCTTAGCTGTCCTACACAGTATAATGCCTCCATAGCTTCCTCTACACAGTAGAATGCCCTCCATAGCTGCCTCTATACAGTATAATTTTCCCCTTAGCTGTCCTACACAGTATAATGCCTCCATAGCTTCCTCTACACAGTATAATGCCCTCCATAGCTGCCTCTACACAGTATAATGTTCCCCTTAGCTGTCCTATACAGTATAATGTTCCCCCTAGCTGTCCTACACTGTATAATGCCTCCATAGCTGCCTCTACACAGTAGAATGCCCTCCATAGCTGCCTCTACACAGTATAATGTTCCCCTTAGCCGTCCTATACAGTATAATGCCCCCATAGCTGCTACACAGTATCATGCCCTCCATAGCTGCCTCTACACAGTATAATGCCCTCCATAGCTGCCTCTACACAGTATAATGTTCCCCTTAGCTGTCCTATACAGTATAATGCCCTCCATAGTTGCATCTACACAGTATAATGTTCCCCTTAGCTGTCCTATACAGTATAATGCCCTCCATAGCTGCCTCTACACAGTATAATGTTCCTCTTAGCTGTCCTATACAGTATAATGCCCTCCATAGCTGCCTCTACACAGTATAATGTTCCCCTTAGCTGTCCTATAGAGTATAATGGCCCCATAGCTGTACACAGTATAATGCCCTCCATAGCTGCCTCTACACAGTATAATGTTCCCCTTAGCTGTCCTATACAGTATAATGCCACCATTTGTACGTACCTAATAAAAAAAAATAACATAATTACTTACCTATCCTGGTTCCCACGATGGTGGAGGATGCTTCTCCTCCTCTGCACTGTCCCGTAAGTGACTCGATGCAGACAGGCACGATGACGTCACTACATCGCGCCTGCCTGCGCCGAGCCGCTCACGGCAGAGTGAATGCTGGAGCGAGGCTCCAGCATTCAACCCAATTGAATCTGCGTCCTGCGGACGCAGGTTCAGTTGGAAGCGGTACCAGCGTGGTCCACAGCGGCAGTTAGTAGAGCTAGAGCGCTGCATAGTTTTTTAAGATTATGTGCAGTTCAGGGGGGTCATGGGCCCCCTGGGAGCCTCGGGCCCCGGGCGGCCGCCCCAAACCGCCCATATGATAATCCGTCATTACTTATCTTTGCCTTCGCTCCCTGCATTCTCTGTTTTCTCATTTGTCGATCCTCTGTCTGCTAATCTCAATATTCATGTCCCTGAGGCCATCTGAGGCTACTTAGATTAAAACACAAGGGGAGGGACTTATACACTAAGGGCTTGTCCACACGTTGTGGAATAGATGCGTTTTTTCAATCCACAATTGCAGACGGAGAAAACGCAGCAGAATACAGTAGCAGTATAGTCGATCAGATTTAACAAATCTCATCCACACACTGCGTAAAAATTCTGAGCCGAAATTGACCTGCGGTGCGTAATTTTCAGACTGCAGCATGTCAATTCCTACCATGGAAAGAGGACTGAATTGCTGCATTTTTCAGAGGAAATGTCACCATCTCCTTGATTTGTGAAAAACGCAGCAAAATAAGCACCATTTTCTGCTGTAAAAAAAGGCAGGAAATGGTGCATTTTTGCCGCAGTGGAAAGTCTGCTACTTTCAACAGAATTACTGCAGAAATGTTCACTTATGAATCAGTGTTCTTTGCGAGTGGTATTTTCACGCACCAGCAAGCACTTCTTTTCTTTTCTTTATTTTTTTTCAATGTAATTGATGTGTGAAACACGGACAGCACACGGATGTGCGTCCGTGTGCTGTCCGTGGCTTTCACGCACCCATTGACTTCAATGGGCGACTAAGTGCGTTAAAACTCACCAATATAGGACATGCAGTGAGTTTCACACAACGGATACTCGCTGCCTGAAAAACAACGCATGTGTGAATAGCCCCATTGAAATCAGCGCACACGGATGAGAATCAGACTTGTCTGAATGAGCCCTAAGGTTACCAACATGAAACCCCAAATGTATGCGCTGGATTCTAGGAACATAATTCGATTTTTAGGTAGAGGGAGCTGACAAGCATAACATGACAGTTAAATATGGCAAGACATGCAGTTCTTAAATTAAAAATAAATATATTCCCTTATGCATAACTGTTCTAACAAAGAGTACATATAGGAATCAGTTAGAACCACTTTTGCTAGAACATTTTTTAATGCATCAAGACCGTAGTAGTTTTTGTAGTGCAAATAATTAAAAATGCAATGTGAATATATTCTAAGTAAAGTTGTATGTGGAGAAGCTAGAGAAAAGTTACACATCATGGTTATGTAAGTTAGATACAGTTGGGAAAAAAATCACAAGCAAAACAACCAATTAGTCCATTGGAAAAAAAAAAAGGAATTCTTTGCAAAATTATCTAAACTTGCTGACAGGCAGGTTTTAGATATAAATCTGGACAGGTATTGCCATCTAGTTGGTAACAGCCATTGCCAGACAATGATAATCTCATCGCTCTAATGAGGCAACATTTGAACTTTTGAAACATGTGATGCTGTCATATTGCCTGCTTCTACCGACCTTCCAGAAAAATGCCACCGTAGTTATTAATCTGTGGGCTGGCTGTGTGGGATGTAGAATATATCTGATATTCTGTACTATCAATGTGGGCGTTTGCAAATCACACCACCATAAGGACGCTAACTACCTTAACCCCTTCTCTGACAAGTAGGCTTTCAGCAAAAATGGTGTTACAACACAGTGGATCTTCAAATATATCCCATAGGAAACCAAACAACTAAAGGCATTTGCAATTTACTATGTCTGTAAAAAATGAACAATGTATTCAATTTCAACACAATTTTATTTTTCCATATCTTTATTTGTTTTACGGATTTTAACAAGTGTAAAACAAAGAGGATGATAGTATGAAAGCCATAGGAAGGCAGTGGAAAGTTATAATAAATCAAAAAGATGATAAGTGATATCTATTTATATCTGAGAAGAGTGATATGAACATAACAGATACTTTTACTGTGAACTGTGAAATTATAATAATTACAAAACCAATATTTTATACATGCTCCTCATACTTTAAAATAAATCACTGACTCATTAGTTTTCTTTTACATACACTGGAAAAAAGTCCCCTATTTGTATGGACTGTCCAGGAATTCACGGACAGTTGGCAACCCTGAATAGCGGTCAGGATGTAGCAAGCCGAAAGCATGAGGCACGTAGTAAAGAGTCATGCCAGGTGTCGACACCAGGAGTAGAGCCACAAAAACCAGAGGAGAATTCAAAGGATGAGACAGGAGTGTAATCCAGGAACAGGGCTGAGGTCAAGGTCAGGGCCAAGATCAGGAACAGAGATAAAATAGCAATAGGAGCATAAGCCAGGTCAGAAGTGTAGATTTCTAACGTTAATCTGTTTTCCCTTAGTCCTAACAGCAGCACAATAATGGGGTATTTCTGACCCTGTGTACTAGTAAAACAGATGGAATTTTTAATTTAATTAAATTAAACACCAATTAACTACAGTCCCTCCCTACATAAGGACATAAAGCCCCTCCTACCTTGTGTTTATTATAAAGTAGTAGCCTTAATTAGGGCGGGAAGCTTGTCCTGTTTTTAGGACTAAGGGAAAACAGATTAACGTTAGAAATCTACGCTTCCCTTACGTCCTACAGCAGCACAATAATGGGGATTTAGCAAGAAGTAACCCCATAGGGAGGACTCTCTTGACTGGTGGAGCTCAAAGTTGACCGCTCCTTGGAGAACCAAATATTCAGCCTATAATGGTTGATAAATATTAAGTGCGATCTCCAAGCTGCACAGCAAATATGATCCAGCGGGATCAGATTTTATTCAGCCCAAGAGGTGGACACTGCTCTAGTAGAGTAGGTTCTAGAAAAATGAGGTGCATCAGATATCTAACAATGTAAGACATTCCACTGGCCTCTACACTTCATCTACCCAGGGGAGGTTTGGTGGATTTTAAATCTTTGTTTCTTTTAGGAAACAATAAATTCTGAACCTTCTTAATCTCTTATTCCAAGCCAAATAGATCTCAAGACAACAGTACAGATCTAGAAATGGAGATTATGTTCGTCATAAGAGGAAGACACGTGCCAGAACACTGGAAGGGAGCTGACCTGATTCCAGGTTACAAATGAGGGAACTTTGGAGTGAAGTTTGGCAGTAGCCTTTGCAAGATGTTATGGTTAGGGGCGGGCACACCACATGTGCATAGCGTGCAGCTGCACAGGAGCCCAGTACATTGCATGTAAGGGACTGAGACAGTGGCTCACAGTTCCTGGTGCACCATTGGAGAGACACAAATTAGCGTATGGTTAGGGGCCCATACACCCCCCTACACAGTGGCTCTCCACCGCCTGCATATGCCCTTGATTATGACCAGGAGGAAATAACCTTTTTGGATAGGTATAAAACCAAGTGATTATGTATTGAGGGGCTCTAGTTAATTAGTGTTTAGTTTGATTAAATAAAAAATTCCATCTCTCCTACTAGTAGACAGGGGTAGAAATACCCCATTATTGTACAGCTGTAGGATGTATGGGGATGTACCTTAGTATACAGGCATGAAGTAAAGACTGCAGTCCCTTTTAAATAGACTGTATATTATCAAGGAGCGCTGTTTGCACCGGCAACCTGACGTTGCCAGCTGTACAGAGGAAGAGGGTCCTGGCTTTATCCAGCAGGGCCGTGACTGAGGACAGGAGCAGAACAGTAGGCATCTTGTTGCCCAGCAACCAGACGCAGCTGTCGGCTGGAACAGCGGTCATTCGGAGAGACACGTCGCAGAACTAAACAAGGTAACAGCACCCCCCTTAGGGCCCCTCCCTGAAGGGCTTCCGAGAGGCTTGAGGGGATGCTTCAAATGAAAGTTTTAAATGAACTGTGGAGCATGAACATCCTCCTAAAGAATCCAAATTCTCTCCTCAGGACCATATCACTTCCAGTCAGTTAGAAAACAGACTTTCCCATGAACCAAGATCTTGGACCAAGAACCAAGAACTTACATAAGATCGGCTTATTCTTGAAATCTGATAAGGATTCAAGGGGGGGGGGCAGATTAAGTCTTGAGCTTCGTAGAAAACCTGTTGACCAGAGAGAAGGCGGCAGCTTGAGGTAAAAGGTAGGGACCATTCTTGTGGACTTACTTACAGATGTCCTGAAGATTATTGCAAACCTCCACAACAGCAGGAACCTGAGGCTGTGCCATGATTGGAAGTGGAATATTCATATTTTGACCATAGACCTTCTCAAATGGAGATTTACCTGACATTTAGAGACGTGGTTGTTGAGCACAAACTCAGCCCAGGGTAGCAACTCGGACTAATTATCCTGAAGAGTGTTAGCATAGGTTTGGAGATACTGATTGAGGACCTGCTTGATCCGTTCCGTTTGACCATTACTCTGAGAATGGTGACCAGAGAAAAAGTCCTGAGAAATCTTTAGAGCTTTACAAGGTGGCCTCCATTATTTAAAAATAAACTATACTCTCCAATCTGAGACTCTACGAGCTGGAAAACCATGGAGGCTATACATTTCCTTGAAAAGTTTCTAAGCCAACCGAGAAACTGAGGGCAGGTTAGACAGTGGTCCCAATTATCCGTTTTAGAGAAGTAATCCACCACTATCCAGATGAGAGTAAATTCCTTAGCAGGAGGCAAATTGGTGATAAAGTCCATAGAGCTCTCGGTCCAAGGTATGGATGGAATTGCAAAGGCTGGAGCCGATGGTTTCAACTGAGCACAGGTGCTACAGGAGATGACAAACATCTATAATGTCTTGTCTCTATTCAAGCCACCAACATTATCACAAGAGTTGAGCCCAAGTTAACACCTTCTAGTGTAGTTTAGGAAGTACAAAGGAACATCCTGTGGGAGGAATTTCAGGAGAAATATTTGTTGCGGCTAGAATACAGTTTGGATTGATGATATGTTCCGGCTTCTCAGGAAGGAAATCTTACAGATCATAGGACCTGGAAAGAGATTCTTGATTCTTGTAAGCCGGAGGATAAGTCAAGATTAAATTAAAAGATGAAAAGAAGAGTGCCCAGTGTGTTCGGCATAGATTGAATCTTCAGTCAGACTGAGCATGATCCAAAGTTTAGTGGTCGGTGAAAATAGTGCTGGAAAATTTTGCGCCCTCTAATGGATATTTAAAGTGAGAAATTTTATCTTTCCTCTATTGGCATCCGCCTCATGGGGGTTTTGCCTTCCCCTGGATCAACACGATAGTATTATAGGTTGGACTTGGTGAACCTGTGTCTTTTTTCAACCTTATCAACAATGTAAGTATTTAGTTACAGTGTAGTGCACACTTTATTCCACAAGACGACGCACAGCATTTGAGGAGTATGATGCAACTACTGAACTACACCTTCAAAAATGTTGTAGGTGTCAGAAAAATGTGGTGGCGGCGCTTCTTAAATATGGTGTTCATACTGATCCTTTTCAATGCAATTACACTACAAAACTGGAGGAAGCAACATCCTGAACCATCCTTTGCCTTCCTCTTGTTTCTTTCTGGGTATCCTCCCTCCAGTCCCTCAGCACTGTAAGTGTTGTAAATTACCATAACATTATACATTTTTTTACAGTTGCAAGAAAAAGTAAGTAAACCTTTGGAATGACCTGGATTTCTGCAATGATTACTAATAAAATGTGGTCTGATTGTTATCTTAGTCAAGATTATAGACAAACACAATCTAACTAAACTAATAACACACAAAGAGTTGTACTATGTATGCCTTTTATTAAGCACTTTAATAAATCCAGGTAAATCCAAAGGGTTGCAACTGCACATATAAATGCACAATGCCCAGATGTATTTGTGTATGTAATTTTCCCTCTAACCTTCCCTTAGATCAGGGGTCTCAAACTCGGCCGGGTAAATGGGCTTCACATAGAAAAAATGTGAAGTTGACGGGCTGCGTTACTTTTAAATTTGATACAAATACCAAATTATTGTTAATCAATGAGTTATTTGAACAACTATAACAATACTACATTACTATAATAATACTACATTACTATAATAATAGCGCTAGTTTTAAACTTACCGGAAATATACGAGTTTACTCCACGTGCTAATTTTAACAATCCAGTTTTCCAGTTTAAGTGTCGCTAAATGCAGTCTGGATGCTCAGTTGGAAGCGTTTGGCAGACACAAGAATGTCAGAGTCGGGCAGCCCCTTCTTAGATAGTGCCACAATGCCCTTTGTAGATAATGCCACAGTGCCCCCTGTAGATACTGCCACAGGGATCTCTGTAGATAATGCCACCCCCTGTAGATAATGCCACACCCCTCCTAGATAATGCCACAGTGCCCTCTGTAGATACTGCAACAGTGTCTTCTTTAGATAATGGCATAGTGCCCTCTGTATATACTGCCACACTGCCCTCTGTACATACTGCCACACTGCCCTGTGTAGATAATGGCACAGTGCCCTCTGTATATAATGCCACAGTGCCCTCTGTAGATAAACCACACTGCCCTCTGTAGATAATGCCACATTGCCCTATGTAGATAATGCCACAGTGCCTTCTGTAGATAGTGAGAGATAAAACAAAGAAACAAACACGGCGCCACATAGTGTGAGTAAGCCCAATCAGACAGTCAAAGTATGACGAATGGATGCTTACCACAGCTGGATAGGTCAATCACTTCGAAAAAGATGTAGATCGTGAAGAGTGCTGCTGCCGAAATCCCAAACGGTCACACCAAGTGTAACCGTACAATATTGCCAATTTTGAGGTAGAAAAAAGAGGGATGTAACCACGGCGCTGCTACTCAATGAGGATGCAGAAATTAATGATAGTGTTTATTAGTAGGCTACGCGTTTCAATGCCGCACCGGCATCTTCCTCAGGCCATATGAAATGCAGTTAAAACAAGGCAGATTTATAAGCACCACGCGGATAAAAAAGCCGCCAATGTGATCAGGGTCAGGGGGCAACAATGACGTAATCAGTTACACAGATCTCCAGTTTAACAGAAAAAGGTGTCTAAGAATAACAAATGACATTAATGTTTAAACAAACACCAAAATTGACACATCGTAATATTTACAAATTAGTTAAAATAAATGAATTAGTAAAAAAGTGAAAACATCGGGAAAGACAGCCCGCACATAGAGATGCCCGAAAAATGGCGCCCGCTAAACGAAAAGACAATTACTATAATAGGGGCAGCTGAAAAATGTCTGAAAATGCAATATAAAATACGTAATAATTAATCAATAGGATCTAAAGATGAAAATTACTTATGTGTACATTTAGTTAGGTCGAAAACCTGTAAGTATATTGAATAATCAATGAATAAATTAGAATAAATATAATTAAAATTACAACTATCATAAGCCTAAAAATGTGTGAAACATATATCTGCAATATTATAGAGAAAAAAGCAGCGCCCGTCAAAAGACCAACTTTGCAACCACATAGCCGCCCGAGAATCAGAACCATGGACAGCTCAGGGAAAGAGAAATAACCGGATCAAAGAACAAAGGTTGTAATGTGAACACGAACCATTACACCATTGTACTACTAAAATATAATAATACAAACAGAAAAAATGGGACATAGATATCATCAAAACCACAAAAAAGGCCATACTTACTAGGTAGGTGGGTGGGTGAAAACCCGTGCCCATCAGGACGCAGACGGGTCAAAGAATGCTGCAGAAGGAGTGTGCATTAAATAGTGATAGCCCCTCCCACTAGTCTTGAGGGGAGTGGCGAACTAAGTGCTCAAAGGTGTGCGATAAATGAGTGTCAGTGTAGTGCTAGGGTGTGAATGGATGGTAAAAAATAAATATGTATGTATGAAAGTGTCAGAACTGTGTAATGTAATAAAAATAAATAAATGTGATGAATAGGGGTCAGTGCTGTGAATAGTACATGGGGTGTCAGTACTATGTGTAATACGTGGAGGGATAATGTGCTGGTCGTCAGGCATGGCGTATCTTGCCGAATAACAGCCTATTTGTAACGCCGCATACATACATACATATTTATTTTTTACCATCCATTCACACCCTAGCACTACACTGACACTCATTTATCGCACACCTTTGAGCACTTAGTTCGCCACTCCCCTCAAGACTAGTGGGAGGGGCTATCACTATTTAATGCACACTCCTTCTGCAGCATTCTTTGACCCGTCTGCGTCCTGATGGGCACGGGTTTTCACCCACCCACCTACCTAGTAAGTATGGCCTTTTTTGTGGTTTTAAAATATAATAATGAATGAGATGGAAAGCAGTAAACAAATGCATAAATTTACATTTTGTAAAGTCCAGAAACCTCTTAGCATAATGAATAATCAATGAATATGTTTAATATACTTATATAATGAATATATTTAAAAGGATGTAATTAAAACTACCATGCATGGAAAAGATGCAGACCAATGGCTGCACTAATACAAAGAAAAACGCAGAAACCCGGCAATAAACCAAACAGGCTCCCACGTAGCCGTTCAAAAATCAGAACCGCGGACAGCTCCGGAGAACAAGAAAGCCGGACTAAAAGAGGTTTGTAATGTGTACATACACCATTACACTTCAGAAAGAACATGATGATTGGCATCATGTTCTTTCTGAAGTGTAATGGTGTATGTACACATTACAAACCTCTTTTAGTCCGGCTTTCTTGTTCTCCGGAGCTGTCCGCGGTTCTGATTTTTGAACGGCTACGTGGGAGCCTGTTTGGTTTATTGCCGGGTTTCTGCGTTTTTCTTTGTATTAGTGCAGCCATTGGTCTGCATCTTTTCCATGCATGGTAGTTTTAATTACATCCTTTTAAATATATTCATTATATAAGTATATTAAACATATTCATTGATTATTCATTATGCTAAGAGGTTTCTGGACTTTACAAAATGTAAATTTATGCATTTGTTTACTGCTTTCCATCTCATTCATTATTATATTTTAGTAGTACAATGGTGTAATGGTTCGTGTTCACATTACAACCTTTGTTCTTTGATCCGGTTATTTCTCTTTCCCTGAGCTGTCCATGGTTCTGATTCTCGGGCGGCTATGTGGTTGCACAGCTGGTCTTTTGACGGGCGCTGCTTTTTTCTCTATAATATTGCAGATATATGTTTCACACATTTTTAGGCTTATGATAGTTGTAATTTTAATTATATTTATTCTAATTTATTCATTGATTATTCAATATACTTACAGGTTTTCGACCTAACTAAATGTACACATAAGTAATTTTCATCTTTAGATCCTATTGATTAATTATTACGTATTTTATATTGCATTTTCAGACATTTTACAGCTGCCCCTATTATAGTAATTGTCTTTTCGTTTAGCGGGCGCCATTTTTCGGGCATCTCTATGTGCGGGCTGTCTTTCCCGATGTTTTCACTTTTTTACTAATTCATTTATTTTAACTAATTTGTAAATATTATGATGTGTCAATTTTGGTGTTTGTTTAAACATTAATGTCATTTGTTATTCTTAGACACCTTTTTCTGTTAAACTAGAGATCTGTGTAACTGATTACGTCATTGTTGCCCCCTGACCCTGATCACATTGGCGGCTTTTTTATCCGCGTGGTGCTTATAAATCTGCCTTGTTTTAACTGCATTTCATATGGCCTGAGGAAGATGCCGGTGCGGCATTGAAACGCGTAGCCTACTAATAAACACTATCATTAATTTCTGCATCCTCATTGAGTAGCAGCGCCGTGGTTACATCCCTTTTTTTCTACCTCAAAATTGCCAATTCTGTAGATAGTGCCACAGTGCCCTCTGTAGATAATGCCACACTGCCCTCTGTAGATACTGCCACACTGCCCTCTGTAGATAATACCACAGTATCCTCTGTAGATACTGCCAAAGGGACCTCTGTAGATAATGCCACACCCCTCCTAGATAATGCCACAGTGCCCTCTGTAGATACTGCCACACTGCCCTCTTTAGATAATGGCATAGTGCCCTCTGTACATACTGCCACACTGCCCTCTGTAGATAATGCCACAGTGCCCTATGTAGATAATGCCACAGTGCTTTCTGTAGATAGTGCCACACTGCCCTCTGTAGATAATACCACAGTATCTTCTGTATGCCACAGTGCCCTCTATAGATACTGCCACATTGCCCTCTGTAAGTACTGCCCCACTGCCCTCTGCAGATACTGCCACAGTGCCCTCTGTAGATACTGCCACAGTGCCCTCTGTAGATACTGCCATAGTGGCCTCAGTAGATAATGCTACAGTGCCCTCAATAGCTAATGCCACAGTGCCCTCTGATGATAGTGCCCCACACTATTGATAGCGCCACCCACACTGTAGACAGCGCTACCCCAACACCCCACATAGATATAACCATTGGGACTCCCTCTAGAAGTGGAATCCCCAGCCTGAGCATATATGGACAGTGAAGTCAATCCCCTGCCAGAGGAATCCCCTGCCAGAGCGTCGGCAACAGGGATTCCGCTCCAGGAGTACCCATGGACATCACTGTCCATATATGGACAGTGACATCAAGGGTTTACCTGCTTAAAGTAGTGCTGTGCCCGCGGAGTCCTTGGCGAGCGGAGGAGCTCTCTCTGCTCGTCCGCTCTGAACTAATGCTGAAGCAGGGAGCTGACAGTTCCTTGCTTCAGCATTGGGTTCAACTGTATCTGCATCCTGAGGGAAATCCGGGGCCACCCGCTGAATCTGGGGCGGTTGGGAGGTATGCCCGGGGGTGTGTAGCGCTATCTACAGGGGGGGTAGGGCAATATATACAGGGGGGGTTGCACTATCTAAATGGGGTTATGTGGCCATTGCTCACCTACCACCAACGGACTGCGCTACTTCATGACGTCATGAAGGAGCACCGGCGAATTCCTCCTTTCGCCTGTTCTCTCCCGAGGGAGCTACAGTGACCAGCGGGCTGCAGATGACAACCTCAGGGGCCACGTGTTTGCGACCCCTGCCTTAGAGACACTTATAGACATGCGCTTACTTTGCGTAAAGGTAAATCCAGCCTTGCTAACATTTCAAAATAACAATGCTATTCCTGCCTATTACATTACTAAAAATTTTCCATCAAAATAACTGTTCTTCTTTAGTGCTTGCAGATAATTCTATTTGAACGATATAGTCATAGCATTGTATTTAATAGTACAGAATAGCAATGGATAGCACTAGCTATATGACAGTAAATTAATCCATTCCACCCATCATATACAGAAATACAAAGATTTTTTATATATATTTTGTTCTTACCCCGTTACTTAATCTGACATTTATCAATATTAAGTAGAAAGATGTTATTCTCACCTTAGCAGAAGTGACACAGATGGGACTGTCCCATTAATAATTTTGCATGTCAAATGTAATTTGTATCCTGGCAGGTGCATTTGGAGTGGGGAGATATACTGCATAAAACAAGATCTGGTTTTTATATGTATTAATCCCATGAATGGAAGCATTAAAATGGCAAATATATCCTAATATATTAAGTATATAATCTAGGGGGCCATACATATCACAAGTAAATGCAGATTCAATACAATACAATACAACTTTATATAAATTACCACTGCAATATTTATAACTTCACATATGGGGTTTTCAATGTATATAATGATAAAATTTATATGGGAGCCTTAGTTAAAGCTACATAAGGAGATCGGCGCTATAATGTAGGTGACAGCAGTGTTTTTTATTTAGAAAAACTATCTATTTTCACCAGATTAGGAGCGATTTTAGCTTTATGCTAATTAGTTTCTTAATGCCCAAGTGGGCGTGTTTTTACTTTAGACCAAGTGGGCGTTGTACTGAGGACTGTATGACACTGACCAATCAGCATAATGCACTTCTCTCCATTCATTTAGTTAGCGCATAGTGACACTGCGTTGTTCACTATGTGCTGTCTTATACTGACACATTAACGTTACTGAAGTGTTTAGCCAGTGAATAGACATTCCTTCCAGCCAGAGCAGGATGTCTATTCACAATCCCGCCACTTTGTTAACGTTTCTGTGGTACTTACAGCAGAGCAAGCATAATCTTGCGAGATCACGCTGTAAATGACAGGTTACAATATTCTTTCCATTATCCTATTCAGGGGACAGGAGTTACCATTTGGGATTTGGATCCTAATGCTAATAAAAAAACATCCAGTTTGAATGCAAAAATGATAGGTGGACTGGATGCAGTAAAGACACTATCGTGAGACCATATTCCCTCTGTGTGTACGATGGGGGTGTTTTTATTATTGTTATTATTATTATTATTATTATTATTATTATTAATATTGGGCTTTATTTGACCTCTTTCTGTGTGTGAAAGGGGGAAGATGTTGAAGGGGGCCTGTGAGGGATTTGTCAATGTAATAATTTTTTTTGCCAATTAGATTACTTTTTTTGTTTATATACCGTACTTGTTTTTTCTGTAAGAATACACATGCATTTTTTTCTGATTACTTTAGTAACAAATTTTTTGCTATGGGGCCCTATGGTTTCTATGTAAGCCCTTTCTACTCACATCAGTATTTTCTTCGTCTAAACTTTGTAGAAGGAATCTATTAACAGATAATCTGTGAGATGCCATAATATTTAAAAAATAAAAAATTAAGCGTAAAGTACCACCATGTATGAAACTATTATCATTAAAGGGGTATTCCCATCTAGAACATTTGTGACATGTCCACAGGACATGCCATAAATGTCCAATAGATGCTGGTCCCACCTCTGCGACCCGCTCCTATCTCTAAAACGGGGCCCCCTGACCCCCATCAATCTCCCGATGTCACTGGGCTCTAGCCACTGAGTTATGAAATGGCCGGGAATATGGCAACAGTGAGTTTACTGATTCAACTCGGATGGAAAATTGTACGTTTTTTTACTGATGAGAAACAGACGAGTTTTACAATGCTTGTCTGAATAAGCATTAAGGGGTTAAAATGATGTACGTGTTGCGATGCAAACCTTTAACAGATAGTAAAATGAAAGAGAATTTTAAGAAACATTCTTCTTGAAGTCTTGATCAACCAAAAAAGTATTAACACAACATACAATCAACTTTCTGCTGCAAAAATAAGCAAAGTGACGGCACCATCAGCATGTGAAGTAAACAGCCAGCGTGTCGTCGATAACCCCTGATCTGTTAAATAGTTACTAATTTATAATGCAATGCAGATATCAAGTAGCATCTGACTCTGACTGACAAGGCTTCACCTTTCTGGCCTCCGAGTCATCTCTTTTTCAGAGTAACCTCTATGCAGAATGAAATTAGATTTTACATCAACCATCTGCCTGGTGCCCGTCATTCAGATGACTCTCACTATTAATGTATTAGCGCTTCAATGCTGAATCCCCTATACTTGGACTCATAATGGGTCAGTAGGTCCAGTTTAAAGAATGTAGCAGTACAAGGCAGATATGCATCTGTTTCCATTATCTTATGGTAAAATGTGAAATAATATAAATAATAATATAAACCATTGCAAACCCTTGAACGGTTCGGAAAAAAAGAATTGATACAGTAGACCTCCCCTCCAGCTTGCTGGTGCAGCTCTAGTAAACAGTGTATTTAAAATGATCAAGATTTATAAAAGACTAAGGGTCAGTTCACACGTTGCGGAAAAACCGCAGCATAATACAATGGCAGCAAAGTGGATAAGATAGAAAGAATCTCATCCACGCGCTGCGTAAATACTGAGCGGAAAAAACGCTCATAAATTGACCTGCGGTGCGGAATTTTATCATATATATATATATATATATATATATATATATATATACAGTCCAGCAATAGATGAACACAGCACTCCACAATAGCAAGAAATCAGGCCATGTGCTCGTCACCAGGGATGAATCAATTCCCCCTTTTTTTTTTTTAAATGGAAGAAAGCATAGAACACAGTGACGGCACGAGGACTTCAAGGCAGATGAAAGCAAAGTGGATTTATTCACTTAAAAAAACAGCAGCAACGTTTCGATTCAACAGGAACAGGAATGCCTTGAGAAAGGTTCCTGTTGAACTGAAACGTTGCTGCTGTTTTTTGAGGTGAATAAATCCACTTTGCTTTCATCTGCCTTGAAGTCCTGGTGCCGTCACTGTGTTCTATGCTTTCTTCTATATCTTCCCAATAGCTATCTGATACACATTTATAATATAGTATCATTCCAGATACATAGTGATAGAGATTGGGGTTTATAATGGCCACTTAGGTTTTCAATGTTATTTGGATACATAAATCTAAAATACCACAGCACGTAATAATTTTACTTACAGTATCGTAATTCCTTCAGTGATGTAGTGCGCATGTCCGGTGTGGCTGCTGGCGACGACGCTTCCCCTCTCCGTCTCCAAGGGCGTACTGCGCATGTCCGGAACTACCATTACGCGTCGGGAATACGGATGTGCGCTGCAGTGTCCGGAGCCGGAAGTGGGGCTTGCCTAGTTCCGGCCACACCATTGGCGATGCGCCGTTATTCATCACGATTGTAATACCCTCCACGGACTATTTAAGGGCTGTTAATGTCAGGACACATACACACATACCCCCTGAGGAAGCACCTGTAGCGAAACGCGCGTTGGGGTTCATGTGGAGGAGCGAGCACTGACAATTACTTCCCTTTTGCTGTTATGGGTAAGGCTGCTAACATAAAGCACTGTCACTTTATTTCATTCCCCTTCTTCCTTATATTCACTAAATATGCTTACTAGGCTTAGTGATTAAAAATGGGATAATCCCTCTTTGGATGTATATATACGTTTCTCAAAAAAATTTCTGATACAGCCTGCATACCTATATATTATATTCGGCAACTGTTATTACTAGCTCCGTTGTTCATAATAGGGTCTTGTCCTTATATATTTTAATATTGTCTGTTATATGTGTTAAATACATTTCTACTTTTCATATATAAATCGGCTAAAAAGCTCAGATTTTTTCTTCTGTGTATGGTTCATTACATGGAGCTGCCTGTATGGTAAAATATGGGGGGATGTTTTTGGTATAAATGGTGCCCAGCCCTCATTACAATTGCTTTTGGAGTTCACATATTGAATCTAAAGAAGCCGGCCCAGTTCTGGAACAGCATTCTTTGGACAGATGAAACTAAGATCAACCTGTACCAGAATGATAGGAGGAAGAAAGTATGGAGATGGTTTGGAACGGCTCATGATCCAAAGCACACCACCCCCTCTGTAAAACATGGTGGAGGCAGTGTGATGGCATGGGCATGCATGGCTGCCAAAGGCACTGGGTCACTGGTGTTTATTGATGATGTGACTGAAGACAGAAGCAGCCGGATAAATTCTGAAGTGTTCAGGGATATATATTTTCTGCTCAGATTCAACCAAATGCAGCAAGGTTGATTGGACGTTGCTTCACAGTACAGATGGACAATTACCCAAAACATACTGCGAAAGCAACCCAGCAGTTTTTTAAGGCAAAGAAGTGGAATATTCTGAAATGGCCAAGTCAATCGCCAGATCTCAACCCGATCGAGCAGCATTTCACTTGCTTAGGACAAAACTTAAGTCAGAAAGACCTACAAACAAGCAACAACTGAAGACATCTGCAGTAAAGGCCTGGCAAAGCATTACAAAGGGGTAAACCCAGAGTTTGGTGATGTCCGTGGGTTCAGGACTTCAGGCAGTCATTGCCTGCAAAGGATTCTCTACAAAGTATTAAAAAAACATTTTATTTATAGTAATGTTAATTTGTCCAATTACCTTTTGAGCCTCTGAAATACTGTGTCATTGCTCTCATTATTTAATCTAAGAAATGATTTGACAGAATTGTTGTCATGGGACTTATGGTCAACTTTTACATGCAGAAACAAAGTTGTAAGTAGCTCTGAAACCGTCTTCAAGATGATAAGTTCAATCCTTCACCTTTTCTTGCCGTTGCATTTTTTTATTTTCCTCACTCTAGAAAAATACACATCTATATAAAATCAGGTTATTTCCCCAGTTGCTTGACTGCATTAGGAACAGTTTAGGCTTGAAGGTTAGACTTGTGGATGAACATTCAGCATGCTAACTCATTAAAGTGTTCCCCAGTGACGCTATACTGCAGAGGTGCAGAGTGAGCAGATAAATGGCAATTATAATGCTGGGCTTACGCTAAACTCAGCTGCTGAATCTCTATTTTGTAAGCTAGAATTGACAGAGCAATTTAATACTACCAAGTACTCAAAAAGAAGGTGCCTAGTGAGGTGTAGCTCAGCATATAAAAATTCATAGTCACTGTGGGAGCCTCACAGTTTAAAGGACATGGGAGAATATTAGCGATTTATCTAAATGAAGGGCTCTGGCCCTTTCCCACAAAGCTTATTTAAATAGACGAAACATAAAAATTAGAAAGAATATAAATCCCCCATACATAAGGAACCTAAATTATTTAAAAAGTTTTAGGGTTAAATATAATCAAGAAGTTATCTCTCCTAATATTTCACAAAATACTTTCTTCAGGTGAAGGGGCCATTATGGGAATGTAAATCATGCTGATAAACCTTATATTCTGCTTATTGCAATTTTGATCAGTCAATACATCGGAAAATGTGCTGTCAGGGCTTACCATCTACTTCCTTTGTCCAGCCATTGATCACTTCTATGAGATCCTTTAAAGGTGGACTTGTCTGCTGTGATAAAATCACCATGAAGTATAGGGTAGGAAAAAGTGAAAACGTAACCTCACCCCCCACCCCCCCTAAACAGCTAATACTGCAGTGCAGTTAGCATATAGATATGTACAAATACAAAATTTGAATATTAAAATCCGGCAACAAACTAGTAAAACAGCCCAATAGAAACTGTGTGCTCATTTCATTTTCAAATCCTATATCCAAGACTAACCCTTCCCATGAATATTTTGGAAATCCCACCCAAACTCTTCCGGAACAAAACTGTAAACCTCTTCAATTTGTCTAAATATGTACTCAGAGAAAATAAAATTTCACTACTTTCAAAAGGTCTCTCTTTCTGTCTGTCTTCATCCCCTGACGGCTTTTAATTACTTTTAGACCTGAAGACCTGAACAGTTATGTACAGGACCTTACACTGACCAGACATTTTTAAATTATGGCCGCAAAAGGCCCCCAATACAATTTTGCTCCGCCTCCCACCCCTACTACAGTCATCTCAGTGGACGTCCGCCCCAAATATTTCTTTAATCCCATACAACACCGGGGGCCGGATATCGATACGTTTTTTTCACATAGTGGGTAATGAATTCCGAACACTAGAACTAACATGCTTTACCAAAAGTAACCTTAACCCTGATGAGATGAAGGCTATTAAGTCCCCAACAGATAACCTCGATCTAATAATTAGATATGCGGATAAGTGTGGGGGCATCGTGCTTTAGGACAGAGTTGACTATATTGCGGAGGATCTGAGGATATTATCTGACCAAACCCTCTATGAAAAATTAAGGACTAATCCACTGGAGGACTACCATTCTGTATAAGTATAAGTCCCTATTAACCACCGCTGCGAACAATCACCTTGTAAATAAGAAAGAAATTACATTTCCAGAAATTCTCAATTTTACGTTACCATTTTTTTTACCATCTGCCCAAAGTGTACAAAACCCGTATATCACCGCTCGGACATCCCATTATCTCTGGGATAGGTTCTCTGACCAGCAACCTTTCCCATTTTATTGACCTACATCTACAGAAATGGGTTAAGAAACTTCCAACATACCTTAAAGATTCGACCCAGCTTATCACTGAATTGCAAGGGCTAAATGAATCTGTCAGTTTTAAGAACCTGCATTTAACGGCTGATGTGATTGCACTCTACTCTAATATACCGCACGACAAAGGGGTGGAAACTATAGTACACATTTTAGAGAAGGAACCCGTCATGACGTTGAGCCAGACCAATTTTATTGGTGATTGTATGCAGTGCATTTTGGACCATAATGTGTTTAGTTTCAATAACCCAATATATAGGCAAATAAGGGGTTGCGCCATTGGCTCTAGATTCGCACCTTCTTATGCGAACCTTTACATGGGTACATATGAGGAGCAACATATATACAGTACACATGGTTTTAACAATAATATTATTTTTTACCGTAGATATATAGATGATTTATTTGTTTTATGGAATGGGAGTGACTATGAAGCAAGTCTCTTTTTAGAATATTTAAACGACAATACATTTGGACTTAATTTTACTCAGAATTTTTAAAAAAACAGAATTTAATTTTTAGATCTTTTAGTTTCCAAAGATAAGCTAGGCAATCTGGAAACGTACCTTTTTTAAATAAGTAGATATTAATAGTTACCTCGATTTTAGAAGTGCACATTACCAACCCTGGTTAAAAAATATTTCCTTTGGCCAATATAAAAGGATCAGGAAAAACTGCTCTAAAAACAATACCTTCTTGACAACTGACTACACGGTTCCGTGAAAAACACTGCCCTGAGAGTTTAATTCAAGGAGCAATAAAAAAGTTGTCTACCTTTTCACAGACTGATTGTCGAATTAAAAAGAAGCCTCTAGAGCCACCGAATATGCAAAATAAGTCAAAGCATAATTTTATTACTACTTTCAATACTGGTCATAAAACCATTGAGGGGATTTTACGTGAACACTGGTACATATTGCTTAACACCTTCGCGCACCCAGTCGTGCTATTATGTCCGGGTGCGGGGGTGATGTTTCGAGAGCGCTCACGCGCTGAGCGCGCTCCATATGCTGCGGGTGTCGGCTGTATTTTACAGCGGACACCCGGGACTAACAGCTAGGAGCAGTGATCGGCTGTTCATAATAATGAATAAAAATCAAATGCATAAAAATTACCCCGATTGAACAGATTGCTTATTCTACCCCCAACAGATTTGCCAAACTCAGGCAACGTGAGAACTTTTGGATCTATAAAATATCGTGCCTACAGCCACATGGCCTTAATGAATATATAGAGACCTCACTCTAAGGTTTTCCACTGTCCCTACTGAACATATATATGATACCGTTTTCACTCACCACCCATTTTAATGTCTTAATGGCATTTTCCCGTTTTTACTACATATTCCGTTGCGTTTTCTGTATGTATGTATGCATGTATATATGTATGTATATATATATATATATATATATATATGTATATGTGTATATATGTGTTTATATGCGCTTATAGGGGTTTGTATTTATATGTGCACATTTTGTGATTGTTTGTGTACATGTACAAACTCTATACTGTTAATACAGTTGCTTCTATTTTATTATAGCTTTGTACTTCTCTTTTTATATGTTTTTTTTTATATATGTTTAATCATCCAACTTCATCACTTTTCACCTATTTATGCACCTGAGTTCATTCCAGCTACGGTTGGGAATGATATTCAGTTGCTTTCTTTTAATTTGTGTTTTAACTTGCCTATTCCCTGCTATGTCCCCTTGGTTACTGGGGGTTTGGTACAATGCTGTCTCCTGATTGGCTGCTTGCCAGCCAATTGGGAGCACAGCGTCCCATTGCACTATAACAACAGGGACCCGGCTGATGTCTGGCCTCTGATTGGTCGCCTGCACCCCCGCAGCGGCCAATGGTGTGGTGAGGATCCGTCCCTGCTTTCCCGATACTAAACTGCTGTCAGACCTGAGAGGAGCTGAACTACACCATCTGAACCCCATTTCTGATATCCTCTGATCCTTTACCTTTCCCCATGCCTCTTCCCTGTTACCTACTTCATATAATTAAATGTTACAACACAGACACACTTCCACTGCTGGCTCTGTCTGACTCTGCGTGTATCAAACCCCGCTCCCCGTTCGGATCTGCACATTTTTATATATATTTATTTATTCCCTATTTCCCCGTATTTTATTTATTATTTTATATTTATCAAACTACTGATGTATACTTTTTATCAAAGTTTTGATTATTCTTGGATTGATATGTGCACTATATGTATATCATTGTTCTTTTTAATTGTTGTTTTTTCTTTTTTTAAACTGCTTTTTTTGTGTACATTTGATTGGCTGCTGTGACTGCCATTCATGACGTCATTATAAGTTTTTTTGTATTTAAAAAACCTCTTTCTGTTTGGTGCCTCATGTATATGGTCTGATGAAGATGCCAGTTCAGTGTCGAAACGCGCCACCCTATTAAGCCTAATAAAACGGAATTACGAATTACCTACTAGAGGACGTTTTTAATTTGTGATGAAGTAGCGCTTTTTGGCTTCCACTTTTTTATGGATTTAATGCAAAACTCTTCCAGAATGACGCACTCAAAGAGGAGACCACTTTACTTTCAGAACACTTTTTTTAAATTTATTTTTTAGGTGCTGCTCATCTACTGGGAGCATACTTGGAATGCAGAATTCTTAATTTTTTGGGTGTGTGAGATACCAGCAATAAGATCCATGGATTATTCAGAGACACAGCTGTGTCAAAATGACTGCCAAATACTGGAAGTCTAAGATAAGATGTAAACAAGAGTTTGGAATCCAAGATGATTGACAGTCCCACAGAGAAATTAGAAAAAGGCAGGGCAGGATTCGGCAAGGAGTTCTCTGGGCAGTATTCCAGTAAAGGAAATGAGATGCATTGGTTTTAAATATGGAAACTTCATAGGAGTCTGTAGTGGACCTTTAAACTCATACCAGTGGAACAGGTAACCCATATTACAAAAACAGAACAGAATATGTATTCAACACGACATACTGGAACACAAGCCCCCTATCTTCTCTTTAATATAAGGAATATTTTGCACAAATGTTGACCACATATTAAAATTATCATAATAGGAAGATTATTTAAGATGGAATGGGGAAGGCAATAATACAACCATGGATTTTATTAGATGCTTCTATTTTGTCTTGTTCATGCCGACAATCTGTTTAGTATATTAGATATTGCAAAGCCAATGGTGTCAAAATATAAAAAAAAACAAAAAAAAAAAACAATCTCCACGAGGTTGTCACATAGTATTTGTTTCCTTGGTTATAAGAAATAATAAAAATTGTTGACTCTCACAAGCAGGCACACATATTGTAATAGATCATTTTAGAATGAAAGAAAGAAAGGTTTTTATATTAACTTTAATCAATAATATATTTTATCTTTGTACCCAACTCCACTAGCCTTTTACTGCAATGAGTTTCTACTACACGCTATGCTGGAGAACGGGAAACGTCCCAATTTTACTCCGCATGCCTTTTCCTGACTTGTCTTCCGCTTTCAACCACCTCGCTTCAATGATGGAACTCCAGCCTACTTGAGTGTATCACCCAGGGTGCTTCTACACCTCCTCCTCCCCCATCCCATATCTTCACACTGTTTTAAAAGTTGCATCTAATAGACACCCCTTGTTCATAGGCCACAAAATGCTATGTCACTTGCAAACTCTTTTGTTAGCCAGTACAGGAAGCCACTGCAAAGAGTGCCTCCTCCTCTGGTGGACTTGGCTGTTGTGCATGCAAAACTTTCAACAAAACATAAGGCTTTCTCCCTTCTCCCTATTGAGAACACATGCACAATGCCACGTCAAGTGTACATTTGTATAGGAGGGTTAGGAGGAACAGCTATCAGGTGAACGAGCGTTTGGCCGACAGCTATCTAAAGTGTATGGCCAGCTTAAGTCATTGCTTTTCTACCCTGGCGGAACCCTTGAAGCAGATATTTAATTAAAACCAGTAGAAGAATTGCAGTGGATTTATGACTCCAGGTCCCTGGCTGATTATATTAAACTTAAAGGGGTTTTCCCATCAGAGACATTTATGACATATCCATGGGTATGTTATAAATGTTAGATAGATGCGGGTCCCACCTCTGGGACCTGCACCTATCTCTAGAATGGGGGCCCCTAAACTCCGTTCTAGCTGTCTGTGTTGTGGCTGAGGCATGTGATTCCCACTGTTTCTGTAAGTCCCATAGAACTGAATCGTAGTTACGGAAACAGCGTAGCTCACATACTACACTGCTTCCGTAACTGCCATTCAATACTCAGTGAGCTAAGCTGTTTCCGTAATTCATGGTCGGGAATCACATGCTTCAGCTACAGCACAGAGCAGTAGAACGGGGTTTAGGGGGCCCCGTTCTAGAGATAGACATTTGTGACATATCTGACATTTATGACATATCCTGAGGATTTTTATTTTTGAAGAGAGGTTTCCTGGTCCCTTTGCATTGACAGAACAAACGGATGACTTCCAGCATCTAAATGGGTAGGGGGGTATTGGCCCCTAATTTCCATATATTTTCACTGTCATTTATGCAAGGAAGGTATAGTATCAAATGTTGGTGAAACCTTCTCATAAAGAAAAACAACACAGATTAATAACCCTTACTGAGGTCGATATTTTGCTGTCTAAAGTTTCCGGATGCATACCATAAGAAATACGAGAAAAATGCATGAGTATATGGCATATGAAATCACCATGTGTATATGTTTATTTTTAAAATGAAAATATAGTAAAAGTTATATTTTATATACATACTCCAGTTCTATCTATTTTTTATTTAATATCCTGTGGATATGTCATAAATGTCTCTGATGGGAAAACCCCTTTAATATTCTCCCATTGTTAGAAAGTTTGAGAGCAAATGTAAAGATATGGAACTGTTTACACCTTCTCTAGGGGGGCTAAGCAGGGGACTGCAGGACAAAGAAAAGGGCCAAAAAGTGTACACAACGCTCTGTAAAGTGCCCATCCCTTCTTGCTAAATTGCTATCATTGCCGTAGGTGGACATGATAGGATCGAGGAATCTGGTGTGAACTTTCCTAAACTCTTTTACTTTCTAGTTAATAACTTCCCGTGATTACAGCAGCCTTGTCACATATTAAAGTAGTGTGTAGGAGTATATTAATAGTGGAGTGGGAAGGAGTGGCAAGTGTAATGTGAGCTATCAAGCTTGTAGAAACAGTGACCATGACCAGGCTGCTGTGCCACTATATTTGTACCATGGCAGACAATGATAACAACTTTTTGTAAATGAATTAGGTGGAAGAAGAGAAGAGGTCAGCAGCATAAATAGCTGAGCCTTGTATCTACCCCTAGAGGTACGCTATAATGAGGAAACCTCCTAAACAAGTCTTGACCTCCAAAAAAGGGGCAAATGTTTTTTTTTTCAGGAGTGGGCAATGGTTTGCTTAGCTGCCAGGAATATAATAGTCGAGAGTTAGAATTGCCAGCGATAAAATGCTTGGTTTTGAAATGTAAGAGGGCCAACCATGGTAACCATGTTGATATGGTAAACTTTAAACCAAATATTATTATCTAGAACCTCAAAAGGCTTGGGCAGGTCTACCATATATATATATATATATATATATATATATATATATACTACCGTTCAAAAGTTTAGGGTCACCTAGAAATTTCCTTATTTTTTAAAGAAAAGCACAGTTTTTTTCAATGAAGATAACATTAAATTGATCAAAAATACACTCTATACATTGTTAATGTGCTAAATGACTATTCTAGCTGCAAACGTCTGTTTTTTAATGCAATATCTACATAGGTGTATAGAGGCCCATTTCCAGCAACCATCACTCCAGTGTTCTAATGGTACATTGTGTTGAAGGCTAATGGATGATTAGAAAACACTTGAAAACCCTTGTGCAATTATGTTAGCACCGCTGTAAACAGTTTTGCTGTTTAGAGGAGCTATAAAATTGACCTTCCTTTGAGCTAGTTGAGAATCTGGAGCATTACATTTGTGGGTTCGATTAAACTCTCAAAATGGCTAGAAAAATGCAATGCTGTAATTGCTGCAAATGGAGCATTCTTTGACAAAAGCAAAGTTTGAAGGAGAAAATTATTATTTCAAATAAAAATCATTATTTCTAACCTTGTCAATGTCTTGACTATATTTTCTAGTCATTTTGCAACTCATTTGATAAATATAAGTGTGAGTTTTCATGGAAAACACAAAATTGTCTGGGTGACCCCAAACTTTTGAACGGTAGTGTGTGTATATATATATATATATATATATATATATATATATATATATATATATATATATATATATATATATATATATATAAAAACGAAAAAGATCCAGCAGCACCGGTTGTAAAAGGATGTGGGTGCAGGCCCCAGGGAGCAGACCAAGCTCTCAATATCAACAGAGATCCAAAAAAGTAGGCAGCACACCATAGAATTTAGTGAAAAAGAGGGTACTTTATTAACCCCAAGTGCGACGTTTCAGCTCTATCCACTAGAGCCTTTCTCAAGCCTTGAGAAAGGCTCTAGTGGATAGAGCTGAAACGTCGCACTTGGGGTTAATAAAGTACCCTCTTTTTCACTAAATTCTATGGTGTGCTGCCTACTTTTTTGGATCTCTCTATATGTATATATATATATATATATATATATATATATATATATATATATATATATATATATATATATATATATACACATACAAAAACACCATATAATAACATCTTTGCAGTCCCGGAAGCAGGCAGATGGTAGAGAGGTACACACAATTCAGGACACGGATAACACTTAATAAAACTTAATTCCAGTGCACAGACATTTAAAGAGCATTTAGATGCTTGGTTCTGGGCAAACTCACAGTCAGCTGCATTTATGTCAGAGATAAAATCCAACTATGGAAATGAGCTTGATTAATAGCAGAAGTGTGATCAGGAATAAGGGTGGCAAATGAAAATTGTCTTAATTATCATATTAAACATAATTAATCTTTACTTCTTAATTCTGTAAAGTTAAAGTAATCAGAATCCAAATCTAATAAACTAAGATAATAAGTTTGTGTCAAAAACAAATAGGCTAATTATGAACTTTCTCTCTGCCCACACACATAATCATGGCATTGTTAGAATTATTTGATTGTTTTAAATTCTAACTTAAATAGGCACCGCACTTTGCCTAAATTTTGCATAAAACAATAGTATACGTGAATATAGAAAACTTTGTAATATATCTTATTGGAGAAAAATACCTCTTTCTCTACTGATCAGGCTCCTTCCTGACACCCTCCCTCCTTCACTGTTTACTCACTCTGAATTTACTACTTTCTCTGTCTTGTCTTAGAAAATATGATCTTTCAGCTCAATGAGGAATCAGGTTACAGCTGCCAATTGAAGTCTATGGAGAAGAGAGGGGGAGGAGGAGACCAGGAGCAGAGTGAAATAGAGGAGAAAGACACAGACAGACGTAGGATTCATATCTACACTGCTCATTACTGCTGTATAATCTCCTCCATGCTGCTGCAGCTTCTATATACAGTATATGTTATAGATGGAGATAGGATGCAGGGGCAGATTACAATGAGGGCAATCTGGGCAATTGCCCGGGGTCCGAGGCTGGAAGGGGACCCAGTTCGCCCCGGTTTTCCCATACCAGTTGTTAAAATTACAGCTGGTTCAGAGAACGAGGGTGAAGCGAGGCAACGGTGACAGGTGAGAATGTTTCTTTTTTTCTGGGCAGCGTTGGTGGCAATATCTACAAGGGGCATTGTCTACAGAGGGCATTGTAACTGGTGCTATCTACAGGGGGCATTATCTACAGAGGGCATTGTAACCGTCACTATCTACAGATGGGCATTATCTACAGAGGGAATTGTAACTGACACTATCTACAGGGGGCGTTGTGACTGGCGCTAACTACAGGGGGCATTGTGAATGGTGCCATCTACAAGGGGCATTATCTACAGGGGGCATTGTGACTCGCGCTATCTACAGGGGGTATTGTTAGTGTGTGTGGTGTTTTACTTTACAGTGTTTGACACAGTTTAATTCATGGGCACAGTGTATAGTACTATTATATTCAGGGGCACATTATATAGTACTATTATATTCAGGAGTACAGCGTATAGTACTATTGTATTCAGGGGCACAGTGTATGGTACTATTGTATTCAGGGGCAGAGTGTATAGTACTATTATATTCAGGAGTACAGTGTATAGTACTATTATATTCAGGGGCACAGTGTATAGTACTATTATATTCAGGGGCACAGTGTATAGCACTATTATATTCAGGGGCACAGTGTATAGTACTATTATATTCAGGGGCACAGTGTATAGTACTATTATATTCAGGGGCACAGTGTATAGTACTATTGTATCCAGGGGCACAGTGTATGATACTATTATATTTGGAAGCATAGAGTGTGGCACAATGAGAATTTTATCTTCGTTTATAGGTGCGGAAATGTTGGAAAAGTTAGAAGCCGAAGACATCTCAGCTGCAAACTGTAGAAGTGGGCCGTGACCTGGAAAAGTCATCATAAAGGTCTGGACCAGATGGTGAAGAAACGTCACCTGTGAGTCAGTCAATGTAAATGTTTATTTTCCCTATGACTGATCAGTACTGTAGTCACTATATGATCTGTAGTGAGATGACGGATGGTAACATTCTTTTTTGTTAAACAGCAACTCACAGTATATCCTAACCATTGTTCTGACTATACTGGTAGCTGTCATTTTATGTTGTACAAACTTATACGGCAGGAGTTAAACTGAATTCGCAATTGATCTCTGTACTGAACTGTATTTGTTCTGGTGCTGTATATATGTACTGAGCTTGTTTCTAGTGCTGTATTTATGTACTGAGCTTGGTTCTGGTGTTGTATTTATGTGCTGAGCTTTGTTCTGGTACTGTAAATATGTACTGCGCTTGGTTCTGGAGTTGTATATATGTATTGAGCTTGGTTCTGGTGCTGTATATATGTATTGAGTGTAACGTCCGCAGTCACAGACCACAGACTCCTATCTTCCTGCAGATGTCTTCCTCCCCAGAGATGCCAGCACATGCGGCCGTCCTGTCCTGCAGTAACCACTAGGGTGCGCGCTTGAGCTCATTCCCGGCCTCAATGAGCCAGAGCACACACATGTTTTAGATTTGACTGATTGCTCCCAGATCACCCTGGACTATAAGAAGGGTCCTGCCTCTTCCTGAATGGCCTGAGCGTTGTTTGTACCTACCCGTGTCTGTCTTGTTCCAGTGCCGTTTAGAGTTAGAGTCGTGTTGTGCTCTATACTACGCTTGTCTTGTTACACCATGCCTGGTGTCTGTCTGCTGCCAAGGTCCCATCCGAGCCTATCCTGCTACTGTCTGAAGTTACCACAGGTACACCTATACGAAGACTTTGACTTGTATGCTGTTGGCCAGCTGCTATACCTTTAAGGCGGTACGGCCCAGTGGTTCCACAATACCCTACAGATCGTGACATTGAGCTTGTTTCTGGTGTTGTATATATGTGCTGAGCTTGGTTCTGCTGCTGTATATATGTACTGAGCTTGGTTCTGGGGCTGTATATATGTCCTGAGCTTGGTTTTGGTGATGTATATATGTACTGAACTTGGTTCTGCTGTTGCGTGTATGTACTGAGCTTTGTTCTGGTGCTGTGTATATGAAATGAGCTTGTTTCTGGTGTTGTATATATGTACTGAGCTTAGTTTTGGTGCTGTATATATGTGCTGAGCTTTGTTCTGGTGTTGTATATATGTACTGAGCTTTGTTCTGGTGCTGTATATATGTACTGAGCTTTGTTCTGGTGCTGTATATATGTACTGAGCTTTGTTCTGGTGCTGTATATATGTACTGAGCTTGGTTCTAGTGTTATATATATGTACAGAGCTTTGTTCTGGGGCTGTATATATGTACTGAGCTTGGTTCTGGGGCTGTATTTATATACTGAGCTTGGTTATAGTGCTGTATTTATATACTGAACTTGGTTCTTGGGCTGTATTTATTTTATGTACTAAGATTGGTTCTGGAGCTGTATATATCTACCGAGCTTTGTTCTGGTGCTGTATTTATGTATTGAGCCTGGTTCTTGTGATGTATTTATGTACTGAGCTTGGTTTTGGTGCTGTATATATATGTACTGAACTTAGTTCTGGGGCTGTATATATGTACTAACCTTTGTTCTGGTGCTGTATATATGTACTTAGCTTTGTTCTGGTGCTGTATATATGTACGGAGCTTGGTTCTGGGGCTGTATGTATATTTATCATATCTTCGGGTAAAAGTAGATGTTAGATCTACTTTTAACTTAAGAGAAGGTAAATATATACAGTAAAAACTAACCCAAAAAAACCTGGAGGAATCTCAGTTTTTTCCAATTCACCCATTATATGACACTTTAAATGGTGCCAATAAAAACAACTCCCCCAGCAAAAAATTATCTTTCACACACAACCCCATTGATGTAAAAATAAAAAAATGATGGCTCTAGGAAGGCAGAGAGTGAAAAATAAATAAATAAATGGCTTGGACTTTAAGTGGTTAAACAACAGACACTGGTTCTTTAAGGTTATATTCACGCACAGTAGTTTTTTTTTCCAGAAACCATAAACAATTTAAAGCTCCGAGTCCTGACCTCTTTAGTGTTTCAAAGTATTCAGCTTTTTCTCTTTTGTATGCTTCAATCTGCTTTTAAAGCAAATTCAAAACCATGGCAGATCTGTGGCTGCCTAAACAGAATCTGAAAATATATATGTTACTGCGTTTTCAGAGTTCTAACTTTAGAGTTGGGGGGGCCAAACTTGAAAAAGTGCCCGGGGCCCATGGTACCCTTAATCCGCCCCTGATAGAAGAGGAGAATCTTGCCATCCTATCTGTGTTGTGTGTAGAAGAGATTAAATCAGTTAGGCTTCGCCCACTACCTCAGTAAAAACTGAGAATTAGATATAGATGCTGCAGAGGAAAAAACTGCAAAAATGCAGGATACAAGTCCTATAATAGTGAGAAATATTGTTATACCACATGTACACACATATGATAGATTTTTCTAAAAAGTTAACTCAAAGTGTAGGTACACTTTAATCCAATTTAAAGTTCCTACATATGTATATATATATATATATATATATATATATATATATATATATATATAGGAACAGAATGCTGTCATGCTGGAACAGAAAAGGGTTGAACCCCAAACTGCTCTCACAAATTGCTGCTTATGTTTTAAGCCTTGTAACGTCCTAGAAAAATAAAAGAATGTACAAAAAACGATGCCAACATAAAGTAGACATATAGAAAATGTTAATTAGTAACTATTTTGTGTGGCATAACCATCTGCCTTACAAGCGGATACATTTAAATTCAGAGAACTGCATTTTTTTCCACATTTTATGTAAATTTAGCAATTTTCAAAAATAAACACTGAATATATCGACCAAATTTTACCACTAACATAAAGTCCAATGTGTCACAAGAAAACATTCTCAGAATCGCTTGCTTTTAAAAAGGCATTCCAAAGTTATTACCACATAAAGTGGCACATGTCAGATTTGAAAAATGGGCTCTGAGCCTTAAGGCCCAATCTAGGCTGCGTCATTAACCCCTTCAGGACTGAGCCTGTTTTGGCCTAATGGACGCAGCCGATTTTTTCAAATCTGACATGTGTCAATTTATTTGGTAATAACTTGGAAATGCTTTTACCTATCCAAGCAATTCTGGGATTGTTTTTTCGTGACATATTGTACTTTATGTTAGTGCAAAAATGTGATCAATAAATTCAATATTTGTTTGTGAAAACACCAAACTTTAGAGAAAATTTGCAAAAATTTGAATTTTTCTACATTAAAATGTATCTGCTTATAAAACAGATAGTAATACCACACAAAATAGTTACTAATTAACTAATTAACATTTTCCATAGGTCTACTTTATGTTGGCATTGTTTTTTGAACATCCTTTTATTCTTACATATCTTATTCTTTTTATGTTACAAGGCTTAGGACTTTAGCAGCAATTTCTCAATTTCTTCAAGAAAATTTACAAAACCTATTTTTATAGGTACCAGTTCAGTTCTGGAGTGGCTTTGAGGGCCTTATATATTAGAAACCCCCATAAGTCACAAAATTTTAAAAACTGCACTCCTCAAAGTATTCAAAACAGAATTTAGAAAGTTTCTTAACCCTTTAGGTGTTTCAGAGTAAATAAAGCAATGTAGAGGTGAAATTGATAAATTTCTTTTTTTTTTTTTGTCAGCAAATCCATTTTTTTTCTGTAAACACAGAAAGTTTTACCCAAGAAATGTAACTCAATATTTATTGCCCAGATTCTGCAGTTTTTAGAAATATCCCACATGTGGCCCTAGTGTGCTAATGGACTGAAGCACAGGCCTCAGAAGCAAAGGAGCACCAAGAGGATTTTAGGGCCTCCTTTTTATTAGAATATATTTTAGGCACCATGTCAGGTTTGAAGAGGTCTTGTGGTGCCAAAACAGTGGAAACCCCCCAAAAAGACACCATTTGGCAAACTTCACCCCTCAAGGAATTTATAGAGTGGTATAAGGAACATTTTAACCCCACAGTTTTTATGCTGAATTTTGTAGAATTAGTTTTTTTTTTCAAATAAAACATTGAAATGATCTATTTTTACAAGGCATAAAGAAGAAATAGCACCCCAATATTTGTAAAGCAATTTCTCCTGATTATGGCAATACCCTATATGTGGTAATAAACGGCTGTTTGGGCACACAGCAGGGCTCAGAAGGGAAGGAGCGCTATTTGGCTTTTGGAGCTCAAGTTTGCTGGATTGGTTTTCGGGTGTCATGTCGCATTTGCAAAGCCCCTGAGGGACCAACACAGTGGAAACCCCCCAGAAGTGACCCCATTTGGGAAACTACATTTATCTAGGGGTATAGTGAGCATTTTGATCCCATAGGTTTTTTTCTGAATTTAGTATAATTCGGCCGTGCATTATAAATGACATATTTAATCTATTCTGCGGGTCGATGTGATTACGGCGATACCTTATGTATATAGGTTTTTATGCTTTACGATGTTTGCACAATAAAATCACGGTTTTAATTTTTTTTTTTTTCGTTTTTGTGTCGCCTTATTCTAAGAGCCATAACTTTTTTATTTTTACATCAAGAAAGCTGTGTGGGGCTTGTTTTTTGCGGAACAAACTGTAGTTTTTATTGGTACCATTTTTGGGTACATGCAACAGTTTGATTCCTATTTATTACATTTTTTGGGAGCTGAAGTGACTAAAAATAGCGATTCTGGTATAGTTTTTGAATATTTTTTTTATGGCGGTCACCGTGCGGGATAAATTACATTATAAGCCATTATGGATGCGGCGATACCAATTATGCATAGTTTATTTTATTTTTTCACGCACACACCTTACCTGCATGTTTGGGGGGTTTCTGTGTGTGGGGGACGCTCGACAGAGCAGCGGTGCTCGCTGCTGTTCCTTCAAAACAGCAGATTGGCGGCTATGAAGGATCAGAGGCACACGAGCGCCGCTGATCCCTCACAGATGCTTATCAGCTGTTTTGAAGGATCAGCGGCGAGCAACGCTGCTGAATTGAGTGCCCCCCCCACCCAAACCCCCCAAACATTCAGGTAAGCATGGCGTGCGTGGTTTTTTGTTTTGGGGTCCGTGTGTGGTGCGGTTGCATGTTTGGGGGGGGGGGTTAGTGTGTGTGTGTGTGTGTGTGTGTGTGTGTGGGGGCGCTCGATGGAGCAGCGGTGCTCGCCGCTGTTCCTTCAAAACATGGCAATTCACAGTAGGAGCAAGGAATGAAGAAGCAGCGGCATATTACTAACTTATTTTTTGGGTTTTGCAGGCTCCACCTGGACTACATTGTAGATTCGTTGGACTACTTAAATTATCTACTTTTTCTTTTAAATAAAATGGTTCAAATAGAGTTGTGTGGGGTTGTGTGGGGTATTTTCTTATGTCTCTGTGTTTTTTTTTATATTTTATTACCAACTTAGTAATGCCAGTTATCTGTTTGACGATGTCCATTACTAAAGCGGGGCTTAGTGTTAGCCAGTAAAAAAAGCTAGCACTAACCCCCCATTATTTGAAATCCTGCCTAGATAAACGTTTAAAATATTTTTATTGGTGTAGTATTTAAAATAGGGCACTCATGCCAAAATATACTGTGAATGGGCGTTTGGCAAAACAGAGACACAGTTCCCTGATCAGGTGTAAAAGTAAGGTAGTGATTGATACACCTTAGTGTCGATACAACACCCGACAGGAGTAGTGATTCACACCACTCGTCCGTTTGCCGTAACGATACAAAATAGCTCAGCCTCATATGAATGTTCCACAAGCACCGATACTATGTGCACCACTTGAAACATGAACAGAGAACTAGCAAAAAATAAATGTGGTCTGTTTGCCACAGATAAGCAATTTTCCAGCAATTTTCCAGCAATCTCCCAACGCGTTTCTGCAACCCTCTGAACCAGAGGGGAGCGTCCTCAGGGGTTTTGTTAATTGCTTGTACTAGTTTGAGCAGCTACCATACAGCACATATTATGCTGCTGAATTTGTGCATTCTCCGGAGCGCAATGAGACACTAATGCCTGGTCTAACGTGCGCCGGAGACTATCACAAGACATATACAGCTAGCTTCACTTATACGAGAGGCGTAATAGATAAGACAGAGCCTATTGGTGTGTCACAGCGTGTGAGTAACGCCCACCGATCCGACCTGCCCATAGTAACCAAAACGCCAATCTGAGAGATTCATAAAGCATCAACAGTTTCTAGGGGAGATTCAGGCGGTTTACACGTACGTTTGATGCATAATCAGGTAAGTGTGCATGTGTGCTAAACACAGAGCAGACTGACTGTGTAAATGAAGCGATGATTAGTTACAGTTTTATGCCGATGACAATGTCCTGTCTAAACACCCGATTGTAAATGTAAACAATTGGGTGCGTAAGATGAAAAAACGAAACAACGAACTATAGAGCACGCTCAGTGCCCCATCTCAGTAAACATTTGGCTTTTGGAGCTCAAGTTTGCTGGATTGGTTTTCGGGTGTCATGTCGCATTTGCAAAGCCCCTGAGGGACCAAAACAGTGGAAACCCCCCAGAAGTGACCCAATTTGGGAAACTACATTTATCTAGGGGTATAGTGAGCATTTTGAAATAAATGTATTGCCTGCCGGCAACAGAAGCCCTGTTTTCCAACTAACAATTAGAAAATAACAAGTATTTATTAAATTTATGCAAAGAAGGACAGACTACATATAATTTAAAATTTAGAGTCCGTTGCTGACTACAATCAGCTTAGTGCAAGGTATAGAAAGCCTGGAGCTGACGGCTGCAGCACGCAGCACCAGACCAACCGTTCAATTCTCAGAGTCAGCAGGACACGTGTTAAAATTAGATTAGAAGCCCCCCCGACATGTTTCGCTACGAAGTACGAAGCTAATTAGCCCCGATACCCCTGAAGACGCTACTTCGTAGCGAAACATGTCGGGGGGGCTTCTAATCTAATTTTAACACGTGTCCTGCTGACTCTGAGAATTGAACGGTTGGTCTGGTGCTGCGTGCTGCAGCCGTCAGCTCCAGGCTTTCTATACCTTGCACTAAGCTGATTGTAGTCAGCAACGGACTCTAAATTTTAAATTATATGTAGTCTGTCCTTCTTTGCATAAATTTAATAAATACTTGTTATTTTCTAATTGTTAGTTGGAAAACAGGGCTTCTGTTGCCGGCAGGCAATACATTTATTTCAATTTAACCAATACGCCCACCAACTATAGGGGTCCTCCCCCTTGTGTGTATAGTGAGCATTTTGATCCCATAGGTTTTTTTCTGAATTTAGTATAATTAGGCTGTGAAAACTTCTATTGTTTTTATTATTTTTTTACAGCATTCACCGTGCATTATAAATGACATATTTAATCTATTCTGCGGGTCGATGCGATTACGGCGATACCTTATGTATATAGGTTTTTTATGTTTTCATTTATTTATTTTTTCGTTTTTGTGTCGCCTTATTCTAAGAGCCATAACTTTTTTATTTTTCCATCAAGAAAGCTGTGTGGGGCTTGTTTTTTTGCGGAACAAACTGTAGTTTTTATTGGTACCATTTTTGGGTACATGCAACAGTTTGATCCCTATTTATTACATTTTTTGGGAGCTGAAGTGACTAAAAATAGCGATTCTGGTATAGTTTTTTGAATATTTTTTTTATGGCGGTCACCGTGCGGGATAAATTACATTATAAGCCATTATGGATGCGGCGATACCAATTATGCATAGTTTATTTTATTTTTTCACGCACACACCTTACTTGCATGTTTGGGGGGTTTCTGTGTGTGGGGGACGCTCGACAGAGCAGCGGTGCTCGCTGCTGTTCCTTCAAAACAGCTGATTGGCGGCTATGAAGGATCAGCGGCACACGAGCTGATAAGCATCTGTGAGGGATCAGCGGCGCTCGTGTGGACTACACTATTGATTCCGTCTGAAAACCGGAAACCAGCGGGAATGGTGACGAACGGAAAGCATTAGCGAGGTTTCCGTCACCATTGAGATCAATGGTGACTGAAACGGAAGCTGTGCTGTCACTTTCACTTTCCGTTGCGGGGTTCACCCGACGGAACCCTCCGACGGAACCCCGGAACGGAAATGAACGGTGATGTGAACAGGCCCTTATTTTATTGCATTAAAAAATGAATTCAATTATTACAAAGGATAATATAGTGCATTGATTTTGCAAGAGCTGAGTATCACAGGGTTAATGCTCTTCAGCAGAGAATACTGCTCTTTGTTGTATCAAATCTCTTCCCTATTATATCTCACATTGTTACCTGTGTTACTAGTCTGATGTTTGATTTAGCACCCCTAAAGGACCACAGGCAGGGAAGAAATGAAGAATAATAAGGCCATTCTGCAACTCAGTACTGATCACTCATATCATCCATCATATCAAAACCCCCATTTTGAGTTCGGGGACCTGGCTACTTGTGAGTGATCACAATTACTGGTAGAACAGCCTTGTCCTAATCTCCTTTCCCATGCAGGTAATAAAATGCATTCATCTTCATGGTCAAAAAGTTTGGCAGACAGTAAAAGTAAATAGAATATACAAATGTGACCATGTTTCTGCAGAAGACCTTTGCCATTCACGCTGACACTCATCTGTCCTAATAGTGAACAGAGGGTTATTTTAGAAAGCGGTACTGCTATTACAAATACCTGGAAATGGCTTTAAATTTCAGATCTTATTTTATTTTTTATTCAGCTAGCAGTCTAGAAATTAGCTTTTAAAAACAAACATAATAAAAGGAAAGAAAGTCTACTCTAGAGCCACATGCGGCTTGTCAGGCTCTTTAATGCAACTCAATCTCATGACAAACCAGTGCTCATTATTCGGTGAGATAGTATGACATTTCTGCCACTGTCCCACAATGCCACACGTTACATAGTTACATAGTTACATAGTTAGTACGGCTGAAAAAAGACACATGTCCATCAAGTTCAACCAAGGGACGGGAAAAGGGAAGTAAAAAATGTCTACACATAGGAGCTAATACTTTTAATACGTGTTCCCTAAAAGAAGAAATCAATCATAGATTGCTTCTTCTAGATCGAATGTCTTTGTATGCTGTAACATTAACCATAACTGGAATAAAGTAGCCGAGCCCAAACCCTAAAAAAAGAAAGCCATTATTCCCTCCTTCACCGAAATTATCAGTAGGTGGCATTTTCATGGCCTTCGCCAAACTCAGATACAGTCAAAACAATGCCAGATAGTGAAAACAGACTCATCACTCCAGAGAGCAGTTACACCGCTCCAGAGTCCAGTGGTGGCGTGCTTTAGGCCGGGTTCACACGACCTATTTTCAGACGTAAACGAGGCGTATTATGCCTCGTTTTACGTCTGAAAATAGGGCTACAATACGTCGGCAAACATCTGCCCATTCACTTGAATGGGTTTGCCGACGTACTGTGCAGACAACCTGTCATTTACGCGTCGTCGTTTGACAGCTGTCAAACGACGGCGTGTAAAAATACAGCCTCGTCAAAAGAAGTGCAGGACACTTCTTTCAGACGTAAATTGAGCCGTACTTCATTGAACTCAATGAAGCACAGCTCAAAATTTACGGCTGTCGGAGAAGCCTCACAAAATGCGAGAAGGAGCATTTACGACTGAAACGAGGCAGCTGTCTGCTCAACCATGAAATTCCATTTCATGAAGCTAGCTTTTAAACACATTTTCTTGCTCCTGCGCAAGGGACCAGCTGGGTGGAAAAAAAATAAAATCTTATACTTACCCAGAATTCTGTGTTCCTCCCTCAAGCGCAGCCTCCTGGGATGACGTTTCATCCCATGTGACCACTGCAGCCAATCACAGGCTGTAGCAGCGGTCACATGGGATAAAAGTCATACCAGGAGGCCAGCATGGAGATGATGTCAGAGGGCCTCCTGGGATGACGTTTCATCACATGTGACCGCCGCTGCAGCCAGTCACAGGCTGCAGCGATCTCCTGGGATAAAACGTCATCAAAGTGCTGCAGTTTTTTGCAGCGGACATTCCGGCCAAAAAACTGCACCACAGTTTGGTGTGGGTTTTCGCCAGGAATTCCCTGGGGCGTACAGGGCGCATACGCTGCGTGCTTTTATGCAACGTATCTGCCGCGTGTGAACCTAGCCTAATTGAGAACTGTGTTGATTGCCCCACTAATTGGATTCCAGATATGAGAACCAGCATCATTACAGGTGCGTACAGATGTGAACCAGCTAGTGGTGGTAGCAACAGGCTGCCAGGATGTAGGAGTGAAGGAATGATGGTCCATATTAAACAAAAAGAGCATTGTTACCTTATCAAGTATGTAAAAAAAAAAAGCTCAATATAATTTATGCTGCGGGTTTCTTAAAAGAAATTTAATGATAGATCCATTTTAGTTTAGTTGAAGATATATATAAAAAAAGGTCCAGTTTCTTTTCATGTAATATTACCTGTAAAATTCCAACAATCTTACATATTTCTATAATTACTTGGAAGCCTGATATTGCCGGAAAAAAAAGTTGTCAAATAACCATGTTTTTAATAAAAACAAATAAAATGTAGAAAGCTTTGACTGACATTTTAAAAGTAAAAGTTGAATCCCTGACAAAACCATGGACATTTCGATTTGACATTGGTATTGCAGCATACAGAAGAAGCCTATTAAATCTGCCATATGTCATATCTGTCATTGAAGAAAATATAATATACTTCATGCAGAAATTCTATCATTTTAACTAGAAAACGCGCACGCCAGGTGTATCTGTCCAGTATTCCTGAAAAGGCAAAATATCAATCAGAAAGCAGATAGATTCTTTCCTGGAGGAGAAGCAGAATGTAATCAGTCTGTTCTGTAGCCTTGAGTAATAAAAGGGATTATATGCAACAAGTATTATGTCGATATTCAATTTGTAGTGATTTTATGAATACTTTTTATAAAGGATTTGTAAAACACTAATGTATATGTGAGTGAAAAGGGAGGACCACCCCGATTTTTTGGAGATATGAGGCATTATTACCCTACGCCTTTGCCCTTTTGAAAGGGGGTAATGTATTATTATATTGCTTAAAGGGGTTTTCTGTTTTTTTCTAAATAAAATATATATATTTAAATACCATTATATAATGATGATTTGTTTGATTGTATAGTCTGCATAAAAGATTTGATCAGCTGTCAAACGAGCGTATGCTCGTTTGTAAGCGGATTACTGACATATTAACACGGAGAGATGATTGGGGACTTTAAGGCTGATTTACACGAGCAGCTTTCTAACCACAATTAGTGCCGATCGATGATATAACAAGTCAGTCAGCTCTTGTTTAAAAAAGTATTTTACTGGGCTTTTAATGAGGGTTAAAGCAAACTATATAGGGGTCAAACGATTGTTAGTATATAAGGGTCTCTATACAGTTTGAATTGTTGTTGGCAACACATCCTCTGTTTACATGGGGAGATGTGCTGCCAACAATAATGATTTTATAGTCTGCATAAAAGATGTGATGACAAACAAGCATTTGCTCATTTGTCAGCTGATCACTGTCCTGTTACACGGGCCAAAAGGAATCTGTCACCAGGTTTATGCTGCAGTGCCAGAGACCTTGATTTAAGCAGTGTGTCCAGTGGCGGATCATCATAAGGGCGGTTCGGGCGGCAGACAGGGCCGATGTTATGGGGGGTGGGAACTGGACAATTGTCCAGGACTCCCATCCTCTTTGGGGCCCCTGCTGCTACGGGGCCTGAGGCATGAGGGGGCCCGAGTCATGAGGGGGCCCACACCACCCGGCCCATAACAATTATGGGCCGGGCGTCACCGGCCCCCTCAAGCCCAGTGGCGTCGCTAGAGACAGCCACCTTTACTTGTATCTGCGTCTTCAGGACACAGATTCAAATGAATACTATACGCTGCAGGCAACGTTAGGCCTGCAACCTATAAGGCGCTGAGAAGACTCCCTTCGCAGGCCGTCAAGATGACATCACTGCATCATGCTGGTCCCCGCCCAGAGACTGTGCAGTGCTCCGTCCTTCGCGGGAACGGGGCAAGGTAAGCACAATATTTTTTTTGGGGGGGCTATGTGGCAATATACCCGGGGGAGTTTATGTGTAGCACTATATACAAAGGAGAGCTGTGTGGCACTATATACAAGGGAAGGGGGCTGTGAGGCACTATATACAAGGGGAGTGCTGTGTGGCACTATATACAAGGGGGGGCTGGGTGGCACTATATACAAGGAGGGCTGTGTTGCACTATATAGAAGGGGGGCTGTGTGGCACTATTTACAAGAAGGGGAGGCCTGTGTGGCGCTATCTACAGGGGTCTGTGTGTGGCGCTATCTACAGGGGTGTGTGGGGCACTATCTACAGGGCGCTGTGTGCACTATCTACAGGGGTGCTGGGTGGTGCTATCTATAGGGGGCAGTGTGGTGATATCTATAGGAGTGGCTGTGTGAGATTCTATCTATAGGGGGGCTGTGTGTGGCGCTATCTACAGGGAGCTGTGTGTGGCGCTATCTAGAGAGGGCTGTGTATGGCATGATCTACAGGGGGCACTGTGTATGTGGTGCTTTACTTTACAGTGTTTTACACAATTATATTCAGGGGCACAGTGTTTGGTACTATTTTATTCAGGGGCACAGTGTATGGTGCTATTATCATTAGGGACACAGTGTGTGGCACCGTGATCATTTTATCTTCGTTTATAGGTGTGGAAATGTTGGAAAAGTGAGGAGCCGAATACATCTGAGTGGCAAATTCTGCAGAAATGGGCCAGGAGAAGTTGTCTGGACCTGATGGAGAAGAAAAGAGAAAAAAACCTACTAGAATCTGAGAAGTCATCACCTGTGAGTCACTGGATTTATGGAGAATCTGTCACCTCTCCTGACATGTTTATTATAGGAAATCCTTGTATTTCACAAAAAGTCTTGTCAGGAGGATGTGGCCCTGCACAGTGTGATACTGTCAGCGATGGTTGGAGACCATCTAGCTTTTCTGCTGTTGAGGCGAAAATTAAAATAGCGCCCCCCAGATCTTGATTGACATCCCCATAGCTGTTCTACATCACTAGCAGCCTCACAAAAAAAAAAAATTATACTGCCCATTATTTCGCTGAAGATTATACAGTACTGATTAGAGGCAGAATAAACATTTACATTAAGTGACTCACAGGTGACGTCTCCATCCGGTCCAGACCTCTATGATGACTTCTCATGGCCATGGCCCTTTCAGCAGTTTTCCGCTCAGATGTCTTCAGCTTCTCACATTTCAAACACTTCTGGACCTATAAACGAAGATAAAATTCTCATGGTGCCACACACAATGCCCCTGAATATAATAGCGCCATACACTGCACCTCTAATTCTAATAGAACCATACACTGTGTCCCTGATTATAGTAACACCATACACTGTGTCCCTGATTATGATAGCACCATACACTTTGTCACACACACACACACACACACGCACACACACACAGTGCCCCCTGAAGATAGTGCCGCCTGTAGACAGTGCCCCCATAGAGTCCCCTGTAAACAGTGACCCACAGAGGCCCCTGTAGACAGTGCCCCAGATAAAGCCCCCTGTAGACAGTGCCCCAGATAGAGCCCCCTGTAGACAGTAGACAGGTGACGTCTCCATCCGGTCCAGACCTCTATGATGACTTCTCATGGCCATGGCCCTTTCAGCAGTTTTCCGCTCAGATGTCTTCAGCTTCTCACATTTCAAACACTTCTGGACCTATAAACGAAGATAAAATTCTCATGGTGCCACACACAATGCCCCTGAATATAATAGCGCCATACACTGCACCTCTAATTCTAATAGAACCATACACTGTGTCCCTGATTATAATAACACCATACACTGTGTCCCTGATTATGATAGCACCATACACTTTGTCACACACACACACACACACACACGCACACACACACACACACACACACACACACACGCACACACGCAAACGTACACACACACACACACACACACAGTGCCCCCTGAAGATAGTGCCACCTGTAGACAGTGCCCCCATAGAGTCCCCTGTAAACAGTGACCCACAGAGGCCCCTGTAGACAGTGCCCCAGATAAAGCCCCCTGTAGACAGTGCCCCAGATAGAGCCCCCTGTAGACAGTGCCCCAGATAGAGCCCCCTGTAGACAGTGCCCCACATAGAGCCCCCTGTGTAAACAGTGCCCCACATACATAGTGCCCCCTGTAGAGCCTCCGGTTTATACTGCCCCCATAGAGCCCCTGTAGATATTGCCCCCATAGATAGTGCCCTACATAGATCCTGCTGTAGATGGTAGCCCCTGTATATTGTGCCCCACATAGATTCCCCTGTAGATTGTAGCCCCTGTAGATAGTGCCCCACATATAGCCCCTTGTAGATAGTTCCCCACATATGGCTCCCTGTAGATAGTGCCCCACATATGGCCACGACTGTAGAAAGTGCACCTCATATAGCCCCCACATATAGCACCCTGTAGATAGTGCTCCACATGTAGCCCCCACCCCCTGTAGATAGTGATCCACATATAGCCCCCACATACAGCCCCCCTGTAGATAATGCTACACATATAGCCCCCCTGTAGATAGTGCTCCACATATAGCCTCCACCCCCTACAGATAATGCTCCACATATAGCCCCCAAATGCAGCCCCCCTGTAAATAATGCTCCACATATAGCCCCCCCATACAGCCCTCTGTAGGTAGTGCTCCAAAAATAGCCCCAACATATAGCCCCCCTGTAGATAATGCTCCACATATAGCCCCCACATACAGCCCCCCAATAGGTAGTGCTCCACATATAGCCCCTTACACTTTTAACAGAAAAAAACACTTTACATACTCACTTAAACCCGTTCCCATTCCATCCCCTTGCAATGCAGGCCTGCTCTCTTATGAGCAGGTCTGCTGGGGCTGAACGAAGGCGCTGAGTGGCAGGGCAAGACATTCTGCCCAGCCAATCGACGTCTTTCAACGTTGCATCGTTGAAAGGCGCTGATTGGCAGGATGCCTTGCCCTGTCATTCAACGACGCAAGCGGTGCGATTATGTCATCGAGCTGTTTGCTTTGTTAAAAGGCGCTGAGTGGCAGGGCAAGTCATTCTGCCCGGCCAATGAGCGCCTTTCAACGTTGCGTCATTGAAAGGCGCTGATTGGCAGACTGCCTTGCCCTGTCAATCAATGAAGCAAGCAGCGCGATGACGACATTGAGCCGCTTACGTCATTGAAAGGGACGCAGCGCTTATGCATGTAATTGTATCTGCGTCCTACAGACGCAGGTACAATTATAGTGCAGGAGGGGGTGGCTTCAGTGGCGCCGAAGCCCCCTTAAGAGCAGCAGCAGGCCGCCACATGAGGCAAGATGCTCATCTCGCCTCATGGATGGTGCGACCCTGGTTGGAGACTGTCAGTATGTAGGGACACAGCCCTTTGACAAGGGAAATCGTAACACCTATTTGTTAATGCTTGCACAAAAAGGTGGTTTTAACAAAAGTTACGGCGCAGCAGAGCGGCGGTGGAGAAGGGGGCCCCAAGTTTGGGTACCATCCCAGGGCCTATGGTCTACTTAATCCGCCACTGGGTGTGTCACTTACTTTGTAATATTCAGTAATTTTCATAAAATCCTTGTTTAGCTCCGGAAGCGAGGCCGAAGGATTTACATTTAGTTACTACAGACATTCATTCATGTCATAGCAACGCTCTCTCTATTGACACGTTGTGCTAGACTACCGTGGCTAAATTTTAACTATTGTATATGTTGTATGTTCTTCCCTTGGACATTATAAACCTATATAATTAAAAGTTATATTTTATTCTTTTATTAATTAAGTAGTTGGGAACTAGGGTTTCATTGTGCCCTTGGCATATTCGTTTTCTGAGCTAGGAGTACTCTCAATTATGTGCTCGCTTTCAGAAGTCCTCGATATTCATGAGCTGCAGCTCCCCTGGCAACCTGCCGCTGATTGACAGCTTTCTCGACATACTGTGCATAGGGAGAAAGCTGTCATTTAGCGGGCGGTGGGCGGGGGGAGCCGCAGCTCATGAATATCGAGGACTTCTGAGCATGAGCACATAATTGAGAGGACGCCAAACGGCTCGCAAGATAAACAGGGATTTTATTAAAACTATTAAAAAAGACAAATGAACTGACATAACAATGGAATGAGGGCCTCTGGCACTACTTTATGCTGCCCTCAGATAGGGCAGGATACACCAGATGGCAGTCTCTTTAAGGCCGGTTTCCCACGTAGCGTAAACTCTGTGGAATTTCTGCAACGGAATTCTGTGCGGAAATTCCGCAACATTTACAGTAGGAGCAAAGTGGATGAGATTAAGAAAATCTCATGCCCAGACTATGGAAAAAAACCTGCAGGGTAAACGTTCCGCCGCAAAAATCGCAACTCAGGAAAAAAATTCAAATCATACTTACCTAGAACGCCCTCCTTCTTGCTGCAGTCCGGCCTCCTGGGATGATGTTGCATCCCATGCGACTGCTGCAGCCACTCACAGGCTGCAGCATCAACGTCATCCAGGAAGACTGGACTAGGCGCAGAGAAGGAGGGGGTAAGTATGATCGTTTTGTTTTTTTTTTACTACCCAGCGCTTTTTTCCACAGCGGAAATTCCTATAGAAAAACCGCACCAAAATGTGGTGCGATTTTTCGGACAGAAGGTGCTGTGGGTTCCAGGTTCCAGGTCGGATATGCTGCGCAGTTTTTACACAGCATATCCGACCCGTGGGAACCTGGCCTTTGTTGGAGAAATTTCTGCAACTTAAACTCCATTACGTTTCTGCAGTATGTGCATGTATTTATTTAAAGTTGCAGAAATTTCTGCATAAAATCTGCTGCCTTTGAACATACCTTAAATGGTACATGGTAGGTGGGGGGGCTCTAATATAGTTAATAATTTTTCATTGGGGCCCATGAGTTTCACGTTACACTACCGTCTACAGCTACCTAAGAAGGAATTTAGATTTTTATTTTTATTTTTGTAATGATAAGTATTCTTTAAATTAACATATGTTCATGAAATCCTGACACCTTAGGAAGCATTCACACTGCTGTATTTTTGGTCTGCTTTATACGAATCCTTTTTAAACTTATAGAGAAAAAAAGGACAAATATTTTAAATTTGAACTTGTTGAAGACAAAATAAATAGTGAATCAAAAGGTAACGAAACATACAAACTGTAGCTTAATAATTGCTTTCTATTCAGCAGCCCACTATGATACGTGACATATACTTTGGGTAGCAGTACGACAAAAAAAAATGTCATCTTTTACTCATTAAAACCTGGGTACTGCGTGGCACCGGCTGATCAAATATAAACAGTGGAGGGGGAGATTTTTCTAGGACACAAAGAAGTTGTCATGGAGATACATGTAGCTAAGCTTAGTGAAGTGCCTATTTTAAAACGTGTCATATTTCCAAGCAAGATGTGTGGGTTTATAGTGATCTATTGGAGAAACGTTACCACACCTGCAACTGCAACAATAATTAAGACAACAGACATTTGAAAGGATTCTTATAAAACGCGAATCTTAACTCTAGCATTCGTTCAGTTATCATCTAGCTATACGTACATTACCTACACCAGTAGGGTCAAGCACGAAGCTGAAATGGGTTCTAGACAGAGTTTCAGCATTATCCTGCATTTCTAATGCCTTGTGCTCAAAGATAAATAAAAAATGTTGCCGTATAATAAACTTGACTTTCGGATATGGGATGGACCCTCTCTCCACCTAAAACTACCCAAACTACAGTAAACATATCAACGGCTGTACGCCAGTATTAACTCTGGCATAAAGGCATCAAAAAATTTATTTTGGATGTCAATATGCCACAGCTTTATTTACATCACAAGATTAAAACAATCACAGAAGTAGTCAGGTGAAGTGCTAGGCCACTGAATTTCACAAATACTACGTCATCTCCAGCTGTCTGACAACACCTGGCCAGATACCCATAAAGAGGTAGCAGAGCCAGTGCTGAATATACTCACTTTTGTACTTCGGCGCTGTAATGTAGATCACAGCAGTGTTTTTTATTTAGAAAAACTATCGTTTTTGACGGAGTTATGACCTATATTAGTTTTATGCTAATGAGTTTCTTAATGCCCAACTGGGTGTGTTTTTACTTTTTGACCAAATGGGTGTTGTGGAGAGAAGTGTATGACGCTGACCAATCCGTGACCAATCAGCGCCATACACTTCTCTCCATTCATTTACTCTGCACATAGTGATCTTGCTAGATCATGATGTGCAGTCACATACTCACACATTAACGTTATTGAAGTAACTGTTAGTTGCAGCTCCTGCTTAAAGGATGAGCTCTCACACGAGCGCTCATCAGCCTCATCTACAGCGACGCCAAAAGACGGTGGGCAGTCGGGAAGGAGTTAAACAGGTAATTGTTTAATCCCTTAATGTCCAAGCCATATTTTTTTTCATTTTCGTTTTACACTCCCTGCCTTCTATGAGCCATAACTTTTTTTTATTTTTATATAAATAGAGTGGTGTGATGGCTTGTTTTTTGCGGGAGGAGTTGTAGTTTCTACTGACACCATTTAAAGTATCATATAATGTACTGGGAAAATGAAAAAAAAAATCTAAGTGGTGTGAAATTGGAAAAAACTGAGATTCCTCCATTTTCTTTTTGGTTTCGTTTTTACGTCCTTCACCGAGTGTTAAAAATGACAAATTTACTTTATTCTGCTGGTCAATACAATTACGGCGATACCATATTTATATGTTTATTTAATGTTTTTTTCCCCAATATTCTGAAAGCCATAACTTTTACATTTTTCGGTGGATTTGAGGGCTTTTTTTTGTGGCACAAGCTGTGGTTTTTATTGGTACCATTTTGTGGTATGTATGACTAAAAATCACTTTTTATAATAAAAAAAAAATTCACCGCTAAGTTGACAAAAAAACAGCAATTCTGGCGTTTTATATTTTTTTTCTTTTTACGGCGTTTACCGTGCACATTAAGTAATGGTATATTGTAATCGTTCAGACTTTTACTGACGCAGCGATACCAATTTTGTTTATTTTTTTCATTTTTACATTACTTAAATGGAAAAATGGCAAAAGTGTTTTTTTTTAACGTTTAATTCTTAAAAAAACTAAATCTCACTACTAAAAACTTTATTTTACTTTTTTCTACACATTCTATTAGTCCCCCTAGAGGACGTGTACCAGCGATCTAACGTATTGCAGTATATTGTAATTTTTACAGGCATCTGTTAGGCCTTGTACACAGGCTGGGCTTAACAGAGGCAGAGTGAAGGCAGACTTGGGGGCCTTCATCAGGCCTCTGGGCTGCCAAGACAAGACATATTTATTGGCCAGTTTCTGCAGTTTTAGCAAATATCCCACATGTGGCCCTAGTGTGTTACTGGACTGAAACACAGGCCTCAGAAGCAAAGGAGCACCTAGTGGATTTTGGGGCCTACTTTTTATTAGAATATATTTTAGGCATCATGTCAGGTTTGAAGAGGTCTTGTGATGCCAAAACAAACGAAACACCCCAAAAAAGACCCAATTTTTTAAACTACACCAACAAGGAATTCATCTAGTGGTGTAGTGAGCATTTTGACCCCAGAGGTGTTTCATAGAATTTGGACGAGAAAATGAAAAATTGTAATTTTTTCCAATAAGATGTCGTTTTAGCAAAAAAAAAAAATGTCCACAAGGAATACAGAAAAAAAAGCCCCCCTAACATTTGTAAAGCAACTTCTTTGAGTATGGAAATACCCCATATGTGGGCATAAACTGCTGATTGGGCACACGGCAGGGCTCAGAAGAGAAGGAGCACCATTTGTATTTTGGAGTACAGATTTTGCTGGATTGGTTTCTTGGCACCATGTCGCTTTTGCAAAGCCCCTGAGATACCAGTACAGTGGAAACAACCCAAAAGTGACTTCATTTGGGATACTACACCCCTTGAGGAATTAATATAGGGATGTAATGACTATTTTTACCCCACAGGTCTTTTCCATAAATGAATACACTGCGGATGGTGCAAAGTAAAAATTGCAATTTTTCCCTAGATATGCCATTTCAGTGGCAAATATGTTGTGCCCATTTTGTGCCACTCGAGACACACACACCCCAAAAATTGTTAAAAGGGTTCTCCCCGGTATGGCGATGCCATATATGTGGCAGTAAACCACTGTTTTGGCACACTGTAGGGCTCAGTAGGAAGTCAGCGCCATTTGGCTTTTGGAGTGTGGATTTTGCTTGGTAGTAGTTTTGTTTGGGATATTACTGGCATTTTAGTTCATAATGTGGGGGTAAATGTAAGCTGGGCAGAGCACATCAGGGGCATAGTCAGGTGGTATAATAACGGGGTAAAAAAAAAACAATAAAATAATCCATAGATGTGTGTTACACTGTGAAACAATCCTTTCTGCACAGGCCAGTGTAGCACTGATAAACAGTGTCCTTTCTTATCCCCTTTTGGTACACACTCCGCACCTTTGCACTTTGGGGAATTTTGCTGGGAATTGTTGACCTGGTATAATACGGGCACCCTCGCTTCCAGCAGATATGCTTGAGTGCTACCCTTCCTGGTTCCCTAATTTTAGGGCTTTGCTAAATTGCCGCTTGAAACAGGAGAAATGTTCCCCTCCGGCCTGAACAACTGCATATTTTTATTTCCTGACATATTTTATTTTTCATAGACGTAGTGGTATGAGGGACGAGCTGTAGTTATTATTGGTACCATTTTGGGGTACATGCGACTTTTTGATCACTTTTTATAGTTTTTTTTGGGAGGCATAGTGACCAAAAAACAGCAATTCTGGCATAAGTTCTTAGTTTCTTTTTACATAGCGTTCCCCATGCGTTATAAATTACATGTTAAATTTATTCTGCGGGTTAGTACGATTCCGGTGATACCAAATTTACAACTTTTTGCACAATAAAATTACTTTTGTAAAAAGAATGTATTTTTTCTGTCGCCATGTTGTGAGAAACATAACTTTTTAATTTTTTCGTCGACGGAGCTGTATGAGGGCTTGTATTTTGCAAGACGAGCTATAGGTTTTATAGGTACCATTTTTGGATACATGCGACTTTTTGATCACTTTTTATTTCAATTTGTGTAGAGCAAAGTGACCAAAAAACTGAAATTCTGGCATTGTTTTTTAAGGTTTTTTTTATACCGTTTACCGCGTGGAATAAATAACATAATATTTTTATAGTTCAGGCCGTACGGTCGCGGCAATACCAAATATGTATGGCTTCTTTTTTTTGTTCAATAATAAAGGACTCGATAAGGGAAAAACGTCGATTGTGTTTTATTTTATTACTTGAAACTTTTATTATATTTTTTATAACTTTTTTTCAGTTTTTTTTTGTCCCACTAGGGGACTTTAAAGTCCAACTGTCATATTTTTTTTTCTAATACATTGCACTACTTATGTAGTGCAATGTATTAGATTAGGCTTCGCCTCCAGACGGGGTCTAATCGGCTTCCGTAATGGCAGAGCAGGAGGCCATTGTTAGGCCTCCTGTTGCCATAGCAGCAGTCGGCAGCCCTGCGATTGCCTGGCAGGGATGCCGATCTGCTGCCAACCACTAAGATGCAGCAATCACTTTGGCTCGCTGCATCTAGGGGGTTAATGGCAGGTATCGGAGCTAGCTCCGGTTCCCGCCATTACAGGTGGATGTCAGCTGTAACCTACAGCTGACATCCACCACTGATGACACCGGCTCAGCTCCAAAGCTGGCACCATCTTGCCTTCGGCTATGGAAGCCTTTTAGGCCCCGCCTTCGGCAGGGCCTGAAAGGCTTCCGTACTAGGTAGAACATATTAGGCCTCCAGTTGCCATTGAGGCCACAGACCTCCCGGCAATTTCACTTCTGGGGTGCCGATGAGCTGCAAACACCTTAAATGCAGCGATCGCTTTTGACCACTGCATTTAAGGGTTTCATGGCGGGCATCAGAGCTAACTTCGGTCCCCGCCATTACAGCAGGGTGTCAGCTGTAAGATACAGCTGACGTATGGGGAAGATGGCACCGAGTCAGCTTCTGAGCCGGTACCATCCATTTGTTGTAAATATAAGACAATTTGCGGGAAGCACTGGCTTTCCATGACGTATACTTACGACAAATGTCGGGAAGAGGTTAAAGGCTACCTACACCTTTGAAATCGTTTTTTGTTTTGTTTTTTTAAATAAAAATGTCCATCATTGTGTTTTGTGCAACTTACTAAATACTTTTTCTTAAAAAATATTTTTACTTTTTGAGATACAGCTGCTTTGTAACCTGTATACAGAGTAGCTGTGTCGTGCGCTGAGAACTAAAACGGTCAGGGAAGTGTCTCTGACGTGCAGGATCAAGCTGTTACCGATCACATCTAAGTTCATAAGTTCTGAATTCGTCAGGTCAGCGGCACTGACAAATTCAGTGTCAGCGTGTCCTGTGTGTCTCTGACATGCAGGATCCACCTTTAATCGATCACACTTTTTATTAAAAATTATTTTTACTTTTTGAGTTACAACTGATTTGTATCCTGTATACAGAGCAGCTGTATTGTGCGCTGAGACCTGAATGCATCAGGTCAGCGGCACTTACGGGTTTAGTATCAGCGGGTCCTGCGTGTCTCTGACATGCCGGATCGAGCTGTCACCGATCACATCTAAGTTCATAACTTAGATGTGATCGATAAAAGGTGGATCCTGCATGTCAGAGACACACGCAGGACCCGCTGACACTGAATTTGTCAGTGCCGATGAACTTAGATGTGATTGGTAACAGCTCGATCTTGCATGTCAGAGCGTCTGACCTGACGCATTCAGGTCTCAGCGCATGATACAGCTGCTCAGTATACAGGTTACAAAGCAACTGTATCTCAAAAACGAAAAATATTTTTAATAAAAAGTATTTAGAAAGTTGCACAAGATACACTGGTGGACATTTTTTTTAAAATAAAAATTAACTATTTCAAAGGTGTACATAGCCTTTAAATCTACAACTATACAGACAAAACTGCTGGAGGTAAAGATTCCTTTTCTTAAATTGGCATCATCTCAGGGCTACATGGCAGTCTTTTCTGTGTTAACATTGCTCCTGCAACACTAAAGACTTACAATGTTAATGTCCTATAATCACAGGTTTGTGTGTCCATGCTAGCATGATGGGCTAAGACATCAGGTAATATACCACATGTAGCTCCAGCATTGGCCGCTTCATCTAAATTGGTATCTGGGATCTGTTTGACATACAGCATTGAGTTTTACTCTATCAAAACAGCTTTTGCATCCAAGGCTGAACTTACAACTTGGTAGTGAATCTACCTTTAGTGACCCAGCCATCGGCATTCCCAATTGGATAACTTTTTTTTTTATAAATTCTTTTATTTTCATTTTTGTAACACAAGGTATACACAACAAAATTGGGGTAAGCCAGTGCAATACAGTCAACAGGCCACAGGTCAACTACCTATATTACATAAGTACATAGGATCACAAGAACAATAGTACATCGCACAGTTCAGGAATGAAAGATTCTCCGATATGCACCCTGGACTCGCAGCCGTGCATAATATTCCGTGGGCGAACAGAAAAACAGTAAAAGAAGGGAAAAAAAGCAGAGACATTAAGGGAAGAGAGGGAAGGAAAGAAACTAACCTGACACACTAGGTCTAGGAGATAAGTCAAGAGGCCATGATGGCCTTATATTCCGCAGTGGTTTGAAATCTGATCCATTCACGCCATGTTCTGATGAAGGAAGCATGGGACCCTTTCATTGATGCCGTGAGGTCCTCCATTCTCATAACCTCCTGAATCTTACCGAACCACATGCCCAGGTTTGTCTCCAAAGTGCAGGGACACACGCCCTAGCCGCGTTCACCAGATGGTGAACCACCGAGCGTCTATACGTAGACAGGGGTACCTCACACAGATGGAGTAGGAAAAGGCCCGGTGATCGTGCGAGTGGAAAATCTGTAAATTTCGAGGAAATGCGCCACACCTCTGACCAGAAATCAGTCAGGAGAGGACAATCCCAGAAAACATGCATGATTGTACCTACATGGTCCCCACATCTCCAGCATAATGGCGAGGCCGCCGGGATCATTGCGTGCAATCTGGAAGGCACCCTATACCAACGAGACAGAATCTTGAACCCTGCCTCCTGAAATCTGCTGGCCATAGAAGACTTATGCGTCATGGTGAACAGGCGATCCTTTTGTTCAGGTGTTAAAGTCAAGCCCAAGTCTCTTTCCCAACTAAGCAAGTAAGGTGGTGGCGGTAGATTGGAGGGTGAGATCAAGAGAATATAAAGTCTGGACAACGAATGCCGAATCGTGCCCGTGCCTGTACATAGGAGTTCAAACAGGGAACTACCCCGTGAGTGTGCCGCTGGATGTTCTAATGACATCAGAAAATATCGCAACTGGGTAACCTGCCACGCCGTGAAAGAGACTGGGTCCGACAAAGACTGTAGCTGGGCGCTATTCATCCACATCTCATCCTGCAGAAAGTGTATGGCCTGCCCCTTACCCGCCCTCAACCAATGCTGGAAAGGGCCACAATCCAGTCCCAGCGGAAAGGCTGGATTGCCCAAGATCGGGAACAGCGGAGAGGGGGACGGCGAAATCTCTGCCCGAGGAAAAATCTGTGCCGCAACTGCCAAGGTGGGTCCAATTGTCGGGTGTGTCCTTGCTACCAGGGGAACATGTCTACCCAACCAAGGTAGGGCCTGTATAGGGACAGTCATGAAGGCCTGTTCCATGGACACCCATTCATTAATCCCGCTATGTCGGAACCAATCCAAAATTCGTGCCAAGTGAGAGGCTTGATGATATGAGACAAAGTCCGGGAGACCAATGCCCCCCTCACACTTTACACGAAAGAGCATGGATCGGGAAATACGCGCAGGTTTCCCTGCCAAGATAAATTGCTGCAGAAGAGACAGCAGGGATTGAAAGAACGGGCGTGGGATATGTATCGGTAGGGCCTGAAAAAGATATAGAATGCGTGGTAAAATATTCATTTTAAATATCGCGCACCTACCAAACCAGGTAAAGGTGCCCGATGTCCAAGAATCCAGGTCAGCCTTTACCCGTTGAAGAAGTGAGGGAAAGTTCAGCGCATAAAGGCGAGACAGATCACTAGGAAGGTGGACCCCCAGGTATTTAAGTGAGTCCCTAGCCCACTTAAAGGAGAAGGACTCAGACAGGTCAGCAACCAGAGTCTGCGGCAACGAGATGTTGAGGGCCTCTGACTTCTGATAGTTGATCTTGAAGTTGGATAAACTCGAGTATCTACTCAGCTCCGCCATCAGGTTGGGCAAGGAAATCCTCAGGGGGCGTGAGGAAGAAGAGAAAGTCATCCGCGTAGGCGGCGACCTTATGAGGCCTGCCTCCCAGGTCCACACCCGTAATGTCCGGGTTGGAGCGGATATGGCACAAAAAGGGCTCCAAGCATAAAATGAAGATCAATGGGGACAAGGTACAGCCCTGCCTCGTACCATTAGTGATTGTAAATGAAGATGAAAAGTGCCCGTTGACCTTAACCTGAGCTGATGGGGAGGAGTAGAGACCCGTGATCCATGACATCATATGAGTCCCCATGCCTACATGCCTCAAAGTTGCTAGCATAAAATCCCAGCTGACCCTATCGAAGGCCTTTTCTGCGTCCGTCGACAAAAAGCAAGTGGGAAGGGACGAAACTGCCGCCTGGTACATCAAATTAATCGCCCGTGTGGTGTTATCTCGTGCTTCCCGCAAGGTCATAAAACCTACCTGGTCGGTATGTATCACGTTATGTAGGAGCGGGGTCATGCTATGTGCCAGAATCTTCGCAAATAGTTTCAGATCTACATCCAGTAGGGAAATAGGACGATAATTCTGACACAGGGATGGATCTTTCCCCTTCTTGGGTATGACCGTGATGTGGGCTCTCAAAGTGTCCCTAGGGATGGAGCCCCGCTTAGTGAGTGAATTGAAGGAAGGAAGTGGGGCGAAAGCAAGTCTGAGTATGTCTTATAGTATGGTAGGGACAAGCCATCTGGGCCAGGTGCCTTCCCTGTGGGTGAGTCCTCCAATGCCCACGACAACTCCTCTGGGGAAATGGGAGCCTCCAAGGCCGCTATAGCCTCTGGTGGGATACATTTTATCCCCGAGGACCGAAGATATTGCTCAATCTTCTCCAGATGACTACTGCCCTCCGGAGAAGAGTGCGCCCTCGGGAGGTTGTAGAGTGAGTGGTAGTAGGCACGGAAGGCCTCCGAGATGTCATGCGGGAGCTGCAGACGTTTATTATGTGAGCCTAGGACGTGGGGGACATAGGTGCGTGAGTGGGTTTTCCGAAGAGCTCGGGCCAATGTCCTACTGGGCTTGTTACTATTTTCATAAAAGTGCCGTCTACACTTAACTAATGAGGCCCTTGCCTTTGCAAGACAAAGTGAGCGTACTTGCTCCCTCAACTGCCTCAACTCTGCCCCTATCACCCTATCCTGAGACACCTTATGAGACTGCTCCAGTCTATGTATTTGGGCCAGTAGGCCCCGGAGGTGGGCCGTCCGTTCTCTCTTAAGTTTGGCCCCAATTCGTATAAAGGAATCACGCACCACGCATTTGTGCGCCTCCCAAATACAAAAAGAGTCCATCTCCGGCGTGTTATTTGTGTTGAAGTACTCCACTAGCTCCTTGCGAACATCCGAGACTACCATCGGATCCTGTAGGAGCGATTCGTTCAGTCGCCACTGCCAGGAGCGAGGGTGGGCCGACGGGCGAGCTAAAGTGAGGGTAATAAGGGCATGGTCCGATAGCGTTATGTCATCGATTGAGGACGATGTGAGGCTAGAGAGGTGTGCATGACGCAAGAAAAAGTAATCTAATCTGGAGTAGGAGTTGTGAGGTGACGAATAAAACGTGTAGTCTTTGGTTGAGGGATGCAGGACCCGCCACGCGTCTACCAGCTGGTGCTCATGCAGCAATCGTCGTATACGACGGTGTGCTGCCCTGGGTAGAGAGGAGTGCCCTCGCGAGGTGTCTAATACGGGATCCAATGTGACATTTAAATCCCCCCCCCAGTATTAAGGTGCCTTCCAGAAAGCCATCCAGTGCCCCTAAAATTCTATCCAAGAAGGCCACTTGACCAGTGTTAGGGAGATAGTATGAGGCCAGTGTGTACAATGTGTTATCCAACTTACCCTTCACGAAAAGGTACCGGCCCGCTCCATCCGTGCAGGTCTCCACATGTTCCCAATGGAGAGAACGTGAGATCAGGGTGGAGACACCCTTGGACTTGGAGTCAGGGGATACACTATGATATCCATCAGGATAGTTGGAGTCCGTGAGCTTCGGTATGCAGTCTGCCCGAAAGTGGGTTTCCTGCAGAAAAGCCATGTGTGCTTTTCTTTTCCACAGAAGTCGGAGAATGGACCTCTTTTCAGGAATATTCAGACCCTGCGTATTCAGGGAGACAACCGTAATGTCAGACATGATAGCGGACTTAGGAATGGACAGAGGGGAAGGGGAAGAGAGAGAAAGAATGAGAAGAAGAAAAAGGAAAGCTCCTGTACTGGAGCAGCAGTACAGAAGGTGCCAGAAAACACAAGTTCTCTAAAGTCGGAGTTCGAGATCTCTCCACTACTCAACGTGTGCTATGTCGCCCACAGAAGACCTCTGAGCACGACACAGCTACACGGAACCCTAGCAGGGAACGAGGAAAGACAGCAATGTAAAGACAGCGTTTCAGTAAGTCAGTAGTCAACTAGATATCTTAAATAAATTGCATCCCAGCCCCGGACTCACCAAATCAACTATTACCGAAGCCCACCATCCCCTCCTTGGTGAAACAGGTAAAAAGATTAAAACATCCCCAACCAGAAAAGACCACCCCTCCCCACTGGCCCACAGCAATACAAATGGCCTAAGAGCAACACCAACAATGACTCTGTCTTCGCTGCCCTCCAAGAGCCCTGTGGAAGAAAAAGGTGGAGTGAGTGACAAATAAGTGTCTACATAAGAACGCCAAAGATCAGTCAGTCCCTCCGCGGAGAACGCTGTCCTGGAGGGCGAGAGTCAACGGGCCCGCTTCCACGGTCTCGGTGCGGGGATCGATGTTTTGGAGGTCGGGGTTCAGTCGGTTCAGCTCCTGGGCGAGACGGAAGATGAGGCACTGAGTCTGAGTACGGTCCTCCTCTGAGAGCAAACGGTGCCGGGGGTTCAGTCCAGTCCGGTAACCGCACCGGTGGGATCTTTAGGAACCGGAAGGCCTCCTCTAGGTCATCTGGAGAACGGACCGCAAATGACATTCCCTGTCTGCGAAGGATGATGTGGAAGGGGTGTCCCCACCTGTAGGTTGATCCTGCCGCCTTTGTCGCTTCCAATAATGGGCGGACAGTCCTGCACATGGAGAGTGTCAGCCTTGAGACGTCTGGCAGGACTGTAATCTCGGTACCGTTGAAAGGAACCGCCCCCTTTTCCCAAGCTCTCCGGGCAATCTCCTCTTTCTGTTTGTAGAAATGCACTCTACAGATAACATCTCTGCGTCGGTTACCTTCTCTGTTTCGGGGGCCCGCCAGTCTGTGAACTCTGTCCATTTCTATGGGCATATCCCGCGGGCGATCCAGGAGTTTGTTGAAAATGTGTGTCACAGTATCATAAAGTCCATCAGGGGGTACAGACTCCGGCAAACCCCGTAGTTTTAAGTTGTTACGCCTCCCCCTATTCTCGACATCATCCAAATGCAGGGAGAGGTCACATAGTTGCGTAGCCTGAGTAGCCAAGGACTGAGAGAAGACCGAGATGTCCAGGGAGGATATGGAATGCTGGCACTCCAGGGTTTCCACCCTCGTGGCCAGAGCACGCACGTCTTGTGTGACCGCGCCAATGGCCCTGTCATGTTTCTCCTCCAACCGGTTGAGGCGGAGATCCAAGTCGGTTTTGGTGGGGAGTACTTTGACCATCTCCCAAAGTTCCGCCAGGGTCCGTTCCATGGAGAGTGGGAGGCCCGTGTACGGGCCGGTGTGATATTCCCCCAGGTGTACCGGTGGCGTGAGGGTCCCCCTGAAAATGTCCGGCATTTCCTGACTCTGCTGGCTATCCTGCGTTGTCGCCTGCCGCTGGGCGGGAAGTAAAAATGGCGCCTCATGCACCCTGCTTAGGGGTGCCATGGTCGTCACCCCGAGTCCGGGTGTTGTCTGGGGCTGGATAAGGGGAACAGCCTCCCCTGGGGCCGGTGGGGCCGGTCCTGGAAATTCTGACCCACACTGACCTCTCTCCAGATGTGCCATCTCCCCTCCAGGGGAGCGGAAGCAGCTGCCGGTCGGCATCCGATCTGCAGAGGAAGAAGGCGGAGTGTGCCCACGAGGCGGCGGGGTCTGGGTGCGGCCTGCAGGAGGAGAAGAAGAGGACCGCTGAGGAACGCCGTCCAGCGTTAACCGGAGGAACTGGCCGATTGACGAGGTGCCCGAGGTGTCTGGAAGGTTCCTACGATGTTTCCCCCTGGTCATCCTGAGTCTGGGACTGGTGAGTGAGCCCTGTCGGGCGATTTTCGGCTGGGTGAGTCCGGAGCTACAGAGACACACGTCCTCACACCGCCATGCCTAAGCCATGCCCCCGGATAACTTTTCTTTTTGCGTCGATGGTCCTAAATGAGGCCTTGTTTTTTGCAGGACATATACTTTTTACTCATACTATTTCAGTGTACGTAAATGTTAGCGTTTAATTTTCAGTAATTTAATTTTGGGAGTACAAGAAATAAAATCATGTTTTTTACCCGGCTTATCGATGATTTAAATAACGTATATAAAGTTAAGGTATAAGTTGTTACGCTCATGAAGATACTAAGTATGTGGGGTTACTTTATGTTAACTAAGGATGTTGCTGTAGACTCTGGACCTGCACTGCCTGCCGTTAAAAGACAGCAGGCGATTGGGAACGGGTTAAAGATATATTATGAAATGAATTAGAACAGAATTTAGGGTCTATTAAAATCACAAAATATGCAAGTCCTGGTGTAGCTAAATGGGAAAAATTAGTGTGTGCTTGGTTATATTATCTATCAATCACAAAGACTTGTTGAAGTGCTGAAATTATTAACTAACAATAACTTTTATAAAATATATAGTCAATTCCACAAACATTTTACTTTACTGAACATACAAGAATCGTATCTCTGCAATCGCTTTATTTTGAAAGTGCGAGAAATAAAATCCTATGGGTTTTGACAGATGATTGTAGGTGACAATACAGTATACTAATGTGTCATATAAAAGCTGGGTACCGTGTTGTGCCAAGGATAAAACGCAAATGGTAGGGGGTGAAATTTTTCTGAGACACAAGAAGTTGTCATGGAGACACAGAAGAAAGCTTAGTAGACAACCGATTTTAAAATATTTCAGATTCATGTGCTACATTTCTTAGCTAGTTCTATTTCAGTTTTTCATTCTTCAGACCAATGGAGGCCAGGAATATGAACACTGAATGCAGTCGCCGAACGTCGATTGTGCCACTTACCAACAAACATAAAGTGTGAACTGTTCTACATACTGCTAGGAACCTGGATGTTGACTGTACCACTGAACACGGTATCTGCACACTGACAATATCACTGAATATCAGGTGCCTAATGGATTAATTGTCTGTACAACAGTTACCTGGAAATCTACTATACTATCAACCACCTGATTTAGTATATGTATGTGCCCCAAAATGGTTCAGTTAAAAAATATGACTCGTCACGCAAAAAACAAGCCCTCATAAAGCTACATTGATGGAAAAATAAAAAAGTTATGGCTCTTGGAATGTGGCGATATTGAAATGACTTTTGTGCAAAAGTAGTAAAACATAAAAAACTAAATATATTTGGTTTCGCCGTTTGGTTACTCGTACCGACCCATAGATTAAAAGTAACATGTTGTTTATGATGCACAGTGAATGGCGTAAATTTGAAACGCAAAAAACTATGGTGAAATTGCTGGTTTTTTTTTCAATTCCCACCTTAACTGATTCAGGTCTGGGCTATTTTGAGCCTTTAGGACCAGACACTGTTCAGCCATTGTTACGATCTGTGGGTATGTGGAACACTGGGACGTACCGCCGTAGCGGGATAGCGGCTGGCCAAACAGTGTACCAAGTCAATATCTATATAGTCCAAACACAAGGCTACCTGTAGCAGTTCAGACAGTAGTAATGGCTAGGCTCAGATGGGACCTTGGCAGGGGACACCAGGTGTGGTGTAACACAGCAGGCGTGACCGATGGTACAACATGACTCCGACTTTCTAAGGCACAGGAACAATGGTAGCATGGGATACAGGATACAGGTAGCAGGTACCGGAACTCTGGGAACAGGATAACACTAAGGGACCATTTGCAAGACTAACACAGGTAAACACAACAACGCTCAGGCAATGAGAAAAGGGCAAAGCCCTTTTTATAGTCCAGGGTGATCATGGGTAAATTGATGATTATTTTCATGTGTGCACGCAGGCCCTTTAAGCCCGGGCACGAGCGTGCCCGCGCACCCTACGGGACACAAAAGAACGGAGCAGAAGTGAGCGCTGCCATCACCTGGGGAGGAGATGTGGGCCAGCGCTCACCGATCCATGGCTGCGGCCGTCGGGGGGTGAGTAATCCCGATGGTCCTGAGGCCGTGGACGCTACAGCCCTTTTTAGCACGCGTTAGTTTAACGGCTATAACTTTTATATTTGTTGGGCTAGCTGCCGCTATAGCAGCCATAGCAGCACAGGCCCCCCCATGGCCGCAGGCTCCGCTAGCAGCTGCTATGGCTGCTGCAGCACGACGCCACTCAAGGGGTTGTTCCTACAGATGACATGCATCCCCTATCCACAGGATAGGGGATACATGTGGGATCGCTGGAACGCCCAGCGATAAAGAGAATGGGGGACCGAAAGTCCCCCGAAGTTCTCCATGACAAACCTCAGACTTCCGGGGTCTGTCTGCAGCTCCATTGAAATGACTTGCGCACCGGTTGCGCTTGTGCACATCGGTTGCGCTTGTGCACATGCGTGACCAGCGCTCCTTTCATTTTTATTGAACTGCGCAGACGCCGGAAGTCCGAGATTTGTCATGGAGAACTTCGGGGGAATCTCGGTCCCCCGTTCTCCTTATCTCTGCCAGCGATCACACATGTATCCCCTATCCTGTGGATAGGGGATACATCTCTTTTGTAGGACAAACTAATGGCTGTTTTTTTTTGTTTGGGGAGGGGGCTATATGGCGTTATCTACAGGGGGGGTCTGTATGGCATTATCTACAGGTGGGGTTCTGTATGGCATTATCTACAGGGGAGGTTCTGTATGGTGTTATCTACAGGGGGGGTTCTGTATGGCGTTATCTACAGGGAGGATCTGTATGGCGTTATCTACAGGGAGGGTCTGTATGGCGTTATCTATCGCGGGGACTCTGTATGGCGTTATCTATAGGGGCGACTCTGTATGGCGTTATCTACAGGGGGGTCTGTATGGCGTTATGTACAGTGGGGTCTGTATGGCGTTATCTACAGGGGGTGTCTGTATGGCGTTATCTACAGGGGGGTCTGTATGCCGTTATCTACAGTGGGGTTGTATGGCATTATCTACAGGGGGGATTTGGGTCTGTAAGACGTTATCTACAGGGGGGCTGTAAGGCGTTATCTACAGGGGGCTGTGTATGGTGCTATCTATAGGGGGGCGCTGTGTGGTGGAATCTATAGGGAGGCACTATCTACAAGGGGGGAGGTTGTGTGATACCCAGCGGAACGGGGGCCCCAGTCAAAAGTTTGCTATGGGGCCCAGTCTTTCCTAGTTACGCCCCTGGCTAGCGACGTGGTTTTTGCGATGTTTTTTTCATAGACAATGCAGGTTTCGTTTTGATTTCCAGACCTTGGAGATATGTACTCAACCCCCTACTTAGCCCCACCTCTTAAAGAAACACTAAACCTAGAAATGAACGAGAGGTGAACAGAAAAAAAGCACTATTTCCTGCCGGTGAACAGCTGAGGGGTGGGGCTTAGGATAGGGTGTGTAGTTTAAAAACATTGTGTGCCCTACTGCAGACGGGGTAGCGTGGGTAGGGGGTATCTTGCTGCAGCCAATTGTCTAATAACCAGACACAGGATTGTACGGAGGAGAGGGGGAAATGGCCAATCTCGTGGAAGACATAAAGGATAACTTTATATATTTCTCGTATTTATTCCAATACAAGATAAAATTGAAACAAAGGAAAGGAGGAGATTACAGGAGGAATTGCTGGGATATTTCTTTGGGTGCATTTTGTATGTTAATATTTCATATTATTTAATATGTGAATTTAGATGGCACCTGCCCCTAACGCTCTAGACTTTAAACATGAATCAAGGGAGTGGCATCGGTTACCAATAGATGCAGCACAACCATGGGCAGGGCAGATTAAAGGTACCATGGGCCCCGGGCACTTTTTCAAGACTTGGGCCCCCCTCCAAAACTCTGAAGACAAAATTCTGATGACACTGTACTGTATATATTTTCAGATTTCTGTTTAGGCGGCCACAGATCTGGCATGGTTTTAAATTTGCTGTAAAAGCAGAATGAGCGAAACAGAAGAGAAAAATCAAAATACTTGAGGCCATAAAAAGGTCAAGAGCTTTAAATTGCTTGTGGTTTCGGGAAAAAGAAATCTGCTGTGCATGAATATAATCTTAAAGAACCAGTCTCTGTTGTTTAACCCCTTAAACTCCAAGCCATTTTTCATTTTTCACTCGCTGCCTTCCTAGAGCCATAACTTTTGTTATTTTTACGTTAATGGAGTGGTGTGGGAAGGATTATTTTTTGCGGGAGGAGTTGTAGTTTTTATTGGCACCATTTAAAGTACCATATAATGGTTGAATTGGATAAAACTGAGATTCCCTTTTTTGGGGTTTAGTTTTTACTATATATATTTACCTTCTCTTATCATAAAAGTACAGGGTGGGCAATTTATATGGATACACCTAAATAAAATGGGAATGGTTGGTGATATTAACTTCCTGTTTGTGGCACATTAGTATATGGGAGGGGGGGGGAAAGTTTTCAAGCTGGGTGTTGACCATGGTGGCCATTTTGAAGTCGGACATTTTGTATCCAACTTTAGTTTTTTCAATGGGAAGAGGGTCATGTGACACATGAAACTTATCGAGAATATCACAATAAAAACAATGATGTGCTTGGTTTTAACGTTACTTTATTCTTTCATGAGTTATTTACAAGTTTCTGACCACTTATAAAATGTGTTCAAAGTGCTGCCCATTGTGTTGGATTGTCAATGCAACCCTCTTCTCCCACTCTTCACACACTCTTCACACACTGATAGCAACACCGCAGAAGAAATGCTAGCACAGGCTTCCAGTATCCGTAGTTTCAGTTGCTGCACATCTCGTATCTTCACAGCATAGACAATTGCCTTCAGATGACCCCAAAGATAAAAGCCTAAGGGGGTCAGATCGGGATGCATTTCTTCTGCGGTGTTGCTATCAGTGTGTGAAGAGTGGGAGAAGGGGGTTGCATTGACAATCCAACACAATGGGCAGCACTTTGAACACATTTTATAAGTGGTCAGAAACTTGTAAATAACTCATGAAAGAATAAAGTAACGTTAAAACCAAGCACACCATTGTTTTTCTTGTGAAATTCTTGATAAGTTTGATGTGTCACATGACCCTCTTCCCATTGAAAAAACTAAAGTTGGACACAAAATGGCCGCCATGGTCAACACCCAGCTTGAAAAGTTTCCCCCCTCCCATATACTAATGTGCCACAAACAGGTAGTTAATATCACCAACCATTCCCATTTTATTTAGGTGTATCCATATAAATGGCCCACCCTGTAGATTTTACATCTACTTTTACCTTAATATATGGTAAATATATACTGTTACAGCCCCAGAAAAAACTCAGTACAAATATACAGCCCCAGAACCAAGTTCACTATATAATTATAGTAATAGAACTAAGCTCAGTACATAAATACAGCACCAGGACAAAGCTCAGTACATATATACAGCACCAGAACAAAGCTCAGTACATAAATACAGTGCCAGAACAAAGCTCAGTATATATATACAACACCAGAACCAAGCTCAGTACATAAGTACAACACGAGAACCAAGCTCAGTATATAAATACAGCACCAGAGCAAAACTCATTACATATATACAGCCCCAGAACCAAGCTCAGTACAAATATACAGCCCCAGAACCAAGCTCACTACTTAAATATAGTACTAGAACTAAGCTCAGTACATAAATACAGCACCAGAACTAAGTTCAGTACATATATACAGCACCAGAATGAAGCTCAGTGCATAAATACAGTGCCAGAACAAAGCTCAGTATATATATAGTCAAACAAAAAGCGACGTTTCAATCCAACAATAGGATCTGCTTGATAAAGATCCTATTGTTGGATTGAAACGTCACTTTTTGTTTGACTGAATAAACCACCATTTTCTTCATACTGTAGTGCTGCAAATTTTCTCTTTCTATACATGATATTTCGTCCCTGGATCAGGACGCTTTGCTGGGCACCCGTGCAATAGTCTTTTTGTGAGTGCTGCTGTTTTCTATTTTTCTATACATATATATATATATATATATATATATATATATATATACAACACCAGAACCAAGCTCAGTACATATTTACAACACCAGAACCAAGCTCAGTATATAAATACAATTTCAGAACCAAGCTCAGTACATATATACAGCCCCAGAACCAAGCACAGTACATAAATACAATACCAGAACAAAGATCAATACATATATACAGCACCAGAACAAAGCTCAGTACATATATACAAAGCCAGAACCAAGCTCAGTACATATATACAAATGATTTATGTACGGAGCTGTATTTGTGCTGATGCTGTATATAGCATCAGCACAAATACAGCTCCGTGCAGAAATCATTTGCAAATTCAGTTTAACCCCTGCCCTATAAGTTTGTACGACATAAAACGACAGCTCCCAGTATAGCCAAAACAATGGTTAGGATATGCTGGGAGTTGTTGCTTCACAAAAAAAACAATACACTCATTATCTCGCTGCAGATCATACAATGATTACAGTACTGATCAGTCACAGGGAGAATAAACATTTACATTGAGTGACTCACAGGTGACGCCTCCGATTCTTTTTTATTCTTTTTCTCTCCATCCGGTCCAGACCTCTATGATGACTTCTCCCAGCCACAGCCCATTTCTGCAGAGATTGCCGCTCAGATGTCTTTGGCTCCTCACTTTTCCAACATTTCCGCAGCTATAAACGAACATAAAATTCTCATGGTGCCACACCCTATGCCGCTGAATATAATAGTATTATACACTGTGCCACTGAATATAATAGTGCTACACACTGTGCTCCTGAATATAATGGTACCATACACTGTGCCCCTGAATATAATAGTACAATACACTGTGCACGATTATAATAGTACTATACACTGTGCTCCTGAATATAATAGTACTATACACCGTGCCCCTTAATATAATAGCACCATATTCTGTCCCCATGAATTAAATGGTGTCACAATGTCCCCTGTAGATAGCACCAGTCACAATGCCCTCTGTAGATAGCGCCAGTCACAATGCCCTCTGTAGATAATGCCAGTCACAATGCCCTCTGTAGATAGTGCCAGTCACAATGCCCCCTGTTGATAGTGCCAGTCACAATGCCCTCTGTAGATAATGCCAGTCACAATGCCCCTTGTAGATATTGCCCACTGTAGATATTGCCCAGTATAGATAGCACCCCCAACGCTGCTCACAGAAAAAAAAAGAACTCATTCTCACCTGTCCACGTTCCCGTGCCGTCCTCCAGCGACATAGCACTGGTCAGTAACCAGGCAGCGTCATCCGGGGGTAACGGCGCTGTCATCATGATGACATCATCGCGCCAACCGCTTCATTGTTAGGGTATGTTCACACGACAGCGTCCGTAACGGCTTAAATTACGGGGATGTTTTCAGGAGAAAACATCCCCGTAATTTCAGCCGTAACTGCATGTGCAGGCGCTTGAACGCCGCGTCCATTACGGACGTAATTGGTGCTGCTTTTCATTGGAGTCAATGAATAACGGCTCCAATTACACCCCAAGAAGTGACAGGTCACTTCTTTGACGCGGACACTGTAATATGATGGAGGTTGAGCAATTGTCTTCAAAATCCTGAGTAATCATAGCCCTGGTTCAAATTTCTTTGACTAAGGTGTACTTGCCTGAGCCCCTGACAACAGTACCATTAATACTGCCCTGACGGTGGCCCTGGCTGTAGTCATGCTGTACATGACCATAGTCACTTGGTCCTGTACAGTAGCTATGCTTTCCTTCACCTAGGGCAAAGATTCATTGCTGCACTTGTCCTGTATCTAACACAGTGGCCAAAGCAGAGTGGCTTGTTGGCAGCACCCATGACACCTAGGTCCCATGCCGTGCCAGCTCTTCCCCCATCCTTACAACAGTACCGTAGAAAATGGGGTGACAATCCTCTAATGTATACAGACAGATTAATTCACCTTAGAGGCATACCACGCTAGTGCTATGGGGCCCGTGGTGAGAAGGGGCCCTGGATTTGAACTCCTTCTGCTCCCCGACATACAGCAATAGTATTTTACTCCAGCCACCACTAGGGGGAACTTTTTACAGATTTTTACAGCTTCCATTGAGATCAATAGTAGCTACATAAATTCATACGCACTGAGCTCCCCCTTGTGGTGACTATAGGCAGACAATTTTATAATTTACTCTGTAGAGGGAAGCAAGGGATTTAAAACTGAATGAGGGAGATTTATCAATGCATTTATGCCAGTTATCTGGTGTAAATACATTGAAAATTGTGGTGTTCAGACATTAACATTAACTTAAAGGGCTTGGCCACTTTATAGAAAACACAGAAAAGGCAATAAACTGGTTAAGTTGTGATGTTTAAATTATAAATATCTTGATCTCAAACCCCCACTGTGTAAGTAAAGTCCCCCGGCTGCCGATGTCTGTGTTGTGTAAACAATGGACGGCGGCAGTCTCCATGTCCATATGATGATATAAAGATAATTATACTTGTAACATCACATAAACTTAACGGTTTATTTATTTTTTTATTTTTTATAAAGTGGCCAACTCCTTTAATAAAGAATTAGTAAAGTTGCCGAAGCTCTCAGTGGAGGTGGGGTCCACACTAAGTTTTGCTTACAGGGCTTTCTGATTTTTCTGATTTATCTGTACGCCCCTGATTCAGAGATTGATAAGACATTTTAATATGAACATTTCTGAATCTTTAATTTGTTGAATGTATTATAATGTCAGTATAGGAATATTGCAATGTCTTGTTGGGGTGTACTGTATGTAAATAAAACTATGGGTGATAATATCAATACTGTGTATCAGCATCCACATGTTCTTGTATTTCATACAGAGATAAGCTTAAATTTTCCCTTCACATAATAAGAGGGCTTGAGTTATGACAGTGAACCTCTTTCCTGGCTCCGCTGCCCTCTGTCACATTACATCTAAAGCTTGCAGGAGCTTTTTCTGTCATTCTACTGAGTTTTGTAATAGAACAAAACCCTGCAAGTTGTTCAAAGGCTTCGAGACACACAGATCTCAGGAAGGGAGATCAATGAAGTTCAGAAGAGACGCTTATTAGCCAGGATTTAACGAAGCATGTAACAAATGGAAAAAGAAATGAAATACTTTTTGCACATATCCCCCATTCATGCCAGCCTGAGGGCAACGGTCACACAAACTTTTAAAATCATTCTTTGGAACATATTTTTCACCCCAGAGTTCAGTTATTTGTGAAAAAGGCTGCAAGAATCAAAGTACTTTTAAAAGCATACGTTTTGCTTCATGTAGAGAATGCTAGAGAATAAATTACTATTTATTGTCTGTACATGTCAGAGCATAGTTTAAACAATTATTTGTATAATACTCTCCACCACCACCCAAAAAAAACCTCCAATTTTTAATACAGTTTATCTCTAAATAGATTTTAATTCGATAACTTTATGCTGTATTCAGTGGCGGATTAAGTAGACCATAGGCCCTGGGCTGTTACCCATAGTTGGGCCCCTCTTCTCCACCGCCGCCCTGTAACTATTGTTAACACTTCCTTTTTGTCCAGACATTAACAAATGGGTGTTACTACTCCCCTTGTCAAAAGGCTGTGTCCCCACATACTGACAGTCTCCAACCATCGCTGACAGTATCGCACCGTGTAGGGACACATCCTCCTGACAAGGGGAATAGTAACACTTATTTGTCTATTAGTCCTGGACTGCACAAAGACTTTGTGAAATACAAGGATTTCCTATAATAAACATGTCAGTAGAGATGACAGATTGTCTATAAATCTAGTGACTCACAGGTGACGACGTAGTTTTTTTCCTCTTCTCCATCCAGTCCAGACTTCATGACGACTTTTCCTGGCCATGACCCATTTCTGCAGAATTTGCCACTCAGATGTCTTTGGCTCCTCACTTTTCCAACATTTCCACACCTATAAACAAAGATAATATTATCATGGTGCCACACACTGTGCCCCTAAATATAATAGCACCAAACACTGCGCCCCTGAATAAAATAGTACAAACACTGTGCCCCTAAATATTATAGCACCATAGACTGCACCCCTGAATATAATTGTGTCAAACACTGTAGATAGCACCACACACAGCCCCCTGTAAATAGCGCTACACAGTCCTCCCCCTCTGTAAATAGCGTCACATAGCCCTCCCCCTCTTGTATATAGTGCTACACAGCAATCCCCCTTAGATATAGTGATACACAGCGCTCCCTTCTATATAGTGCTATACAACAATCCCCCCTTGTATATTGTGCTACACAGCGTCTCTCCCCTTGGACCTGCAGCTCTTGTAATTGCTCAGTATAATGTCCCCCGTAGCTGCCCCCACAGTATATTGCCACCAATAGCTGCCCCCACAGTATAATGCCCTTCATAGCTGCGACACAGTATAATGCCTCCATAGCTGCTACACAGTATAATGCCTCCATAGCTGTGACACAGTATAATGCCTCCATAGCTGCGACACAGTATAATGCCTCCATAGCTGCGACACAGTATAATGCCTCCATAGCTGCGACACAGTATAATGCCTCCATAGCTGCGACACAGTATAATGCCTCCATAGCTGCGACACAGTATAATGCCTCCATAGCTGACACAGTATAATATCTCCATAGCTGACACAGTATAATATCTCCATAGCTGCGACACAGTATAATGCCTCCATAGCTGCGACACAGTATAATGCCTCCATAGCTGCGACACAGTATAATGCCTCCATAGCTGCGACACAGTATAATGCCCCCATAGCTGCGACACAGTATAATGCCTCCATAGCTGCGACACAGTGTAATGCCTCCATAGCTGCTACACAGTATAATGCCTCCATAGCTGCTACACAGTATAATGCCTCCATAGCTGTGACACAGTATAATGCCTCCATAGCTGCGACACAGTATAATGCCTCCATAGCTGCGACACAGTATAATGCCTCCATAGCTGCGACACAGTATAATGCCTCCATAGCTGCGACACAGTATAATGCCTCCATAGCTGCGACACAGTATAATGCCTCCATAGCTGCGACACAGTGCAATGCCTCCATAGCTGCTACACAGTATAATGCCTCCATAGCTGCTACACAGTATAATGCCTCCATAGCTGCGACACAGTATAATATCTCCATAGCTGCGACACAGTATAATGCCTCCATAGCTGCGACACAGTATAATATCTCCATAGCTGCGACACAGTATAATGCCTCCATAGCTGCGACACAGTATAATGCCCCATAGCTGACACAGTATAATGCCCCATAGCTGCGACACAGTAAAATGCCCCATAGAGGTGACACAGTAAAATGCCCCATAGAGGTGACACAGTATAATGCCCCATAGCTGACACAGCATAATGCCCCATAGCTGACACAGTATAATGCCCCATAGATGTGACACAGTATAATGCCCCATAGCTGACACAGTATAATGCCCCATAGATGTGACACAGTATAATATCCCCATAGCTGCGACACAGTATAATGCCCCATAGAGGTGACACAGTATAATGCCCCATAGAGCTGACACAGTATAATGCCCCATAGAGCTGACACAGTATAATGCCCCATAAAGCTGACACAGTATAATGCTCCATAGCTGACACAGTATAATGCCCCATAGCTGACACAGTATAATGCCCCATAGCTGACACAGTATAATGCCCCATAGCTGACACAGTATAATGCCCCCATAGCTGCTACACAGTATAATGCCCCCATAGCTGACACAGTATAATGGCCAATAGCTGACACAGCATAATGCCCCATATGTACGTACGTAATAAAAAAGAAAACATAATTACTTACCTATCCCGGTTCCCACGACGGTGGGGGATGCTTCTCCTCCTCTGCACTGTGCTGTGAGTGACTCCGTGCAGACAGGCGCGATGACGTCACTACATCGCGCCTGCCTGCACCGAGCCGCTCACGGCAGAGTGAATGCTGGAGCGAGGCTCCAGCATTCAACCCAACTGAATCTGCGTCCGCAGGACGCTGATTCAGTTGGAAGCGGGCAGCGCGGCAGCTAGCAGCGCTGCATAGTTTTTGAAGTTTGTGTGCGGTTCGGGCCGCGATGGGGCCCCTGGCAGCCTCGGGCCCCGATGGGCCCCCTGGCAGCCTCGGGCCCCGGTCGACTGCCCGAACCGCCCATATTATAATCAGCCATTGGCTGTATTTCATTACAGCCGGTAGAATTATTTCTTTTTCTTAGAGGTTCACGTTAACCCTTTTTTTTTTCATTTCCGTTTTTGCTTCCCTGCATTCCAAAAGCCATAACTTTTTTAATTGGTCTGCCAATATAGCCGTATGAGGGCTTGTTTTTGCTGGACGAGTTGTAGCTATTCACGGCACCATTTATTGTACCATACAATGAACTGTATTTGTTAAAGAAAAACAATCGTGTTTTGCAGGATAAGCTGTAGTTTGTATAATTCCCATTTTGGGGTAAATGCGACTTTTTGATCACTTATTAGTCAATTCTTTTTTGTGGGAGGCAAGGAGACTAAACAGACCAGCAATTCTGGCCTTTTTATTTTATTTTTTTATGGCGTTCACCATGCAAGATAAATAATGTTATATTGTAATATTTCAGAACTTTACAAACACAAAGATACCAATTATGTTTTTCTGTTTTTTACATTACTTCAGAGGGAAAATACTGTCACCAGCTGAGTATGGAGTGGGCTTAGCCCGTGAGCCCGCTCCATACTCACCGGTCCTGCCTGTAACATAACTGCACGTTAAACGTTGGTAAGGGGTTAACGGGGATGTCCCAATATAACATGTCAATATCACATGCCAAAAAGTCTGATTGGTGAGAATACAATTGCTCTTTTCTTTTGCTCCAGGTTATGTCCGTGGATAGGGAATGGGCATGTCTGACCAATTTTCTATTGTCGACCAAGACCAATTTGTTCAGGCTTGTTCTCATTACCTGCGGGTAGCTCAGCAGTTGCACACCCACCGGTCAGACTTTTATGATATATCTCAATGACATGTTTTATTGGGAACAATTTCTTTGATTCACAGGAAACTTTTCCTTAAGAAGAGATTTACTTCAGGGGCTTTTAGAAGCCTGTCAGCTGCTACTTAGCAACAGAAGATGCAAATTGCCACTCTTTCTATGACAGTACATATTAGAAAAGTAGCAGTTTGCAATCTGTTCCTGAGGAGCATTTCACAGACTTTTAAAGCGTATGTCCACCTTTGCAAAAAAAATTATTGCTCCAATGCATCTAAAAAAAGGAAGCAACTTTGAAAATAGTCTTCATTAAAATATCCTACTGTTTTGTGTATGCAGCTTTTATGTAGACCTACATATGTGTCTCCATGACTACATAACCGGTGTGTAGTCTGATACTGCGATCGTGTGTAGTAACATGACTGGAGTAAGGCCTCATGCACACGACCGTAGTGTTTTTCTGGTCCGCAAATTCCAGGACCGTGTTCCGTGAAATGTCCTCCGCAGTTCATCCGTATGTAATCCGCAGTTCATCCGTATGTAATCCGCAGTTCATCCATATGTAATCCGCAAAATGCGGATAAAAAAAAAAGCCTAGGTAAAACAGGATGACGACAGAACTCATGTAACACTTCCGCAAATCTGCAAACTGCGGTTGACACACGGAGGTGTACCCGCATTTTCCACGGGCCCATTGACTTCTATGGGCATGTCCGCATCGAATTTGCGGGCCGTAATAAGACATGTCCTGAGTTTGTGCGGCACGGATTTTGCGGACATGCGGGGACCCGTGAAAACACGGATAGTGTGTATGGGCCCATAGAAATGAATAGGTCCGCAATTCGTGGATTTTCGGGGGAATTGCGGATGCAAAAACACGTTCGTGTGCATGGGGCCTTACATATAACTGCATGATCAGACTACAAACATGGTTTCTTTTTATGCTCAAAACTGTTGGATCCCTTTTTTCAAAACCACGACAATTTGCAAAGTTGTCTTATTTTTCATTTTAGATGCTTTAAAGCTTTTTCCTGTATTCTACCTTCTCATTGTACCCCTGTACTATTAAAAAGAAATTTCCAGCCCATAAACATTGTGATAACACAAGCATATTAAGAAATTGTAGGAAAAAGCAAAGGTGAACTAAATGGCATACCTACAGTTTAAAAGTAAAGAAATTGCATCTATCTTGTTTTAGTAAGACAGCTCTGCTAAATATTTTACATATTATATTACAATTTGTATGAAAAGTGATTGTTTTCCTTTTTAAGCAGCCATTTGTGTGTAAATTATCATTTGGCATAATGTTCCTAATACTAGACTAATAGGTTGAATTTTCACATTTGTACTTTTGCAGTTTTTTATAATGAAATAAAAAATAGGCATAAATTAATTTTCCTAGGGCAATGCCGAAATAGATTTTTATGTATAGAAAGAAAAACAATGACCATGATAGGACCCCAAAACATTTGCGTCACGGAACAACTTTGCAAATGTTCTAACTTGAGATGTTGCCAATGTGCTAATTCTACTGTGGGTAAAACCTGCTGTTTAGCCCTTAGCCTATGCCAAGCCCTGTATAAAAATAAGGGTC